>NC_051236.1:182500-332500 GCF_015220715.1 Pygocentrus nattereri | reverse complement strand
GAGCTGGTTCTGGAGGAGGTGGAGGTATTTAGAGTGAGTAATTCCATCAATCTTCTCTCTCTTTGTGTACACACACACGCACACGCGCACACACACACACACACACACACACACATATATATATATATATAGATATAGATATAGATAAACAACCCCAATTCCAGTGAAGTTGGGACGTTGTGTAAAACATAAATAAAAACAGAATATGATGATTTGCAAATCCTTGTCAACCGATATTCAACTGAATCCACTACAAAGACGAGATATTTAATGTTCAAATGGATAAACTTTATTGTTTTTTGCAAATATTCACTCATTTTGAATTTGATGCCTGCAACACGTTCCAAAGAAGTTGGGACAGGGGCAACAAAAGACTGGGAACGTTGAGGAATGCTCAAAAAACACCTGTTTGGAACATTCCACAGGTGAACAGGTTAACTGGAAACAGGTGAGGGTCATGATTGGGTATAAAGGGAGCATCCCTGAAAGGCTCAGTCGTTCACAAGCAAGGACGGGCGAGGTTCACCACTTAGTGAACAACTGCGTGAGCAAATAGTCCAACAGTTTAAGAACAACGTTTCTCAACGTGCAACTGCAGGAATTTAGGGATTTCATCATCTACAGTCCATAATATCATCAGAAGATTCAGAGAATCTGGAGAAATCTCTGCAAGTAAGCAGCAAGGCAGAAAACCAACACTGAACGCCCGTGACCTTCGACCCCTCAGGCGGCACTGCATTAAAAACCCACATCATTCTGTAACGGATATTCCCACATGGGCTCAGGAACACTTCGGAAAACCACTGTCAGTGAACTCAGTTCGTCGCTCCATCTACAAGTGCAGTTTAAAACCCTGCCATGCAAAGCGAAGCCACATATCAACACCACCCAGAAACGCCGCCGGCTTCTCTGGGCCGAGCTCATCTGAGATGGACTGACGCTGAGTGGAAAAGTGTCCTGTGGTCTGACGCGTCCACATTTCACACTGTTTCTGGAAATCATGGACGTTGTTTCCCATTGAAGCGCAATTATGAAGCGCAAAATACGACAGCGGAGCCCCCGGACTGCTGAGTGACTGAAGCTGTACATCAAGCAGGAATGGGAAAGAATTCCACCTACAAAGCTCCAACAATCAGTGTCCTCAGTTCCCAAACGCTTATTGAGTGTTAAAGGAAAGGTGATGTAACACAGTGGGAAACACGCCCCTGTCCCAACTTCTCTGGAACGTGTTGCAGGCATCAAATTCAAAATGAGTGAATATTTGCAAAAAACAATAAAGTTTATCTGTTTGAACATTAAATATCTCGTCTTTGTAGTGTATTCAGTTGAATATCGGTTGACAAGGATTTGCAAATCATCGTATTCTGTTTTTATTCATGTTTTACACAACGTCCCAACTTCACTGGAATTGGGGTTGTACATATATGTATATTTAAATGATGATTACAATGATGATGATAATTTAACTATACCTATGATTATTTCATCTTGTAGGTTCCAACTCCAATTACCACAATGAAGATTTCTCCTAAAAGAGTAAGAAGTATTAACACTCTTGTTCACATTTCCTGACATTGCTGAGCAGGTTCAGACAGCTGGCATTAACAAGATTTTCCAACTTTTGTTGTTCAAAACTGTACATGAAGTGTAGTTAGATGAAAAATCTGATTTCCCCTTCACCCCAAATGTAGTCAAACTCTAGCAGCTGCGATTTGAAGCCTGAATTTTCAGCACCTTTGCCAATTTTTATAGATCGCAGTATTTCATACAGTGTGAGAAGTCACATAAGTCTCCATGAGAAACTCGACACAGTTTGAGGTAGTGATGATTTTCGTGTGCAGTTACACTCTCAGAAAAAAGTCTAAACGTAACTGTCCAGACTAAACTGTCACCAGGGCAGTGCCCCTCTTGTCACTGGGGTGGTACCCTCAAGGGTACATCTGAGTACCTTTAGTCAGGGAACATAATTGGACCATAATCCACTGAATTTATATTTTCTTGTATTGTTGTACTGACTCCACACACCCCGTCTCGCCTCCAGGCTTTTATTTTATTGTTCTGTTTTAAAACATTCGGTTATGAAAAGGTACAAATACGAACTTTTCAACTAGAAAAATTTATTTAAGATTGGACTTTAAAACCACTGCTGTACATTTGAGGGAACATTTACATTGTTTGTACCTTGATGAACAAAAATCTCCCTGTACCTTTATTTCTAACAGTGTTGATAGATAGATGCCATGCGCTGTTATACCGATGCAACCCCATGCTAGGTGAAGCAGTTTAACGCTACATTAATTGGTAGCTGCATTAGCCTTGTAGCTCTAAAGAATCAAGCTACATGCCTGAATTACCCAATTTGGGATACAGGGAAAAACTGTGTAAATCAGGTTGTTCACCAAACTATTCCTTCAAGCCAAAGTATGGTAGTGTAACATGTGTCCTCTGTCTTGACCTCTACAGCAACAGCTGTATGTGAGTTCAGCGGTGGGGGTGACTCACCTGGCGCTCCACAGGTGTGATGTATATGGTGAGGCGTGTGCAGACTGCTGCCTCGCCCGGGATCCCTACTGCGCCTGGGATGGCAAATCCTGTTCCCGTTACTCTGCCAACCAGAAGAGGTGAGGACTATATGTGTGCACTTTTGCCCCAGCAAACAGGAGGCCCACTTATTAATAATGGTTCCCTTTTCATTCAGCGGCTATCTATCACCAAAACGTCTCTCTCAGTTCATTTACTCAGCTTCAAATACAAACTCCAGCTGTCCAAACACCATTTTATCCAAGATATGTCTTTAAACACTGGGACATCTTCAACATCCAATATTTATCTCAACAATCTGCCAGTATTGAGCATGTCTGGTGAATCTGCCTTTCAAAACACACATTTGCTTTAAAAAATATTCAAAGTATGCATTCTCTTCCAAAGCTGTTAGCACTTTTAGGACTTAGATTTACTCAAAAATATTAACTAAGAATGTTATGGTAGCATTTTCCTTAAAACTCAGTAGTCTTAGGACTTTGTGGCTGTCGAAGGATGTGAGTGTATGTGTACATGGCACTGATGATCTGCTCCGCCAGGCGCAGCCGAAGGCAAGATGTGAAGTATGGCAACCCTATTAGACAATGCAGAGGCTACAACTCCAACGGTGAGAAACGAGTCCAATGTGGCACAACGTAACACTGATATAAAATGTGTAATGGGTGAAACATCATACATTGACTGTTTTGATTTTTTTATTTCCATGCCAGCCAATAAGAACACTCTGGAGTCGGTGCAGTATGGAGTTGAGGGAAGCACTGCTTTCCTGGAGTGCCAGGCCAGATCTCCTCACGTATCAATCAAATGGCACTTCCAGAAGGAGAACAGTGACAGGAGGAGAGAGGTTTGTAGCTACATTACTTCATCTATAACATATGAATCTTTATTAGAAGTAGATTCCTGGTATTTAAACTCACTGACCTTTTTATGAGCTACACCTTAGAGGGCCACTGTATGGATTATTCTGCCAAACTGGTTCAAAGTCAGAGGTGAAAACAATTTCAGACAACCTAAACCTTCATTATGTTTATTGTATATTGAATTCAATGTGGCAACAAGAGACAAGGATGTAGTCTCACTTCCTGCTCTAAAATGCAGTGGCTAAAACAAGGCTCCACTGACTAAAACACTTTGTGACATGAAAACATGGGACATCATTTTTTGAATGAGGTTTTTCAACATAATTCAACTAAAAATATCTTTTTGAAAGCAACTTTGAAAAAATACATTAAAATGTAAACATTTTTAAGTGTCAAAATTAGGGGGTTAGTATCTCCCAACAGAAAGTACCCTATAAATGATTGTATGATTATATATGGATGATTTTGTATATATTTAGCTTTTTACTATTGCTATGTCTTAGGTTTAAATAGATTATTGTAAATATCTAAGATATTTTTTTTCACTGTGGAACCGGTAGAATGGTCCATATATCCATCCATCAATCCATTTATCCTCAACCGCTTACCCGGGTCCAGGTCATGGGGGCAGCAGCCTAAGCAAAGAGGCCCAGGCCTCCCTCTCCCCCGCCACCTCCTCCAGCTCTTCCAGAGGGATACCGAGGCATTTCCAAGACAGTCGAGAGATATAATCCCTCCAACGTGTCCTGGGTCTTCCCTGGGGTCTCTTCCCCGTTGGACATGTCTGGAACTCCAGAGGCCATCCTTACCAGATGCCCGAAACACCTCAACTGGCTTCTCTCAACGTGGAGGAGCAGCGGCTCTACTCCGAGCCTCTCCCGAATCGCTGATCTTCTCATCCTATCTCTAAGGGAGAGCCCGGCGACCCTGCAGAGAAAGCTCATTTCGGCCGCTTGTATCCACGATCTCATTCTTTCGGTCACTACCCAAAGCTCGTGGCCATAGGAGAGAGTTGGACATAGATTGCCAATCCACCTGTCAAAATCTTGCTCCATCCTTCCTTCACTTGTGAACAAAATCCCAAGATATTTAAAGTCCTCCACTTGGGGTAAGAATTCACTCCCGACCTGGACAGAGCATTCCACCCTTTTTTGACTGAGGACCATGGTCTCAGATTTAGAGGTGCTGATTTTCATCCCAGCCACTTCACATTCCGCTGCAAACTGGTCCAGAGAGAGCTGGAGGTCCGCATACCGAGATGACACCAACAGGACCACATCATCCGCAAAAAGCAGACGTAAAATCCTGAGGCCACCATACTGGACACCCTCCGCTGCTTGGCTGTTCTGAGAAATTCTGTCCATAAAAGTTATGGACAATGGACAGCCCTGGCAGAGTCCTACCCTGACTGGAAACCAATCCGAATTACTGCCGGCTATACGAACCAAGCTCCTGCTCCATTTGTACAGGGACTGAATGACCCGTAATGGCCTGAATGGCCCCTCACCCCATACTCCCGGAGCACAAGGACGTGGTCGATTACCTTCTCCAAATCCACAAAACATGTGGACTGGTTGGCTGAACTCCCACGCACCCTCCAGGACCCTGGTGAGGATAAAAAGCCGCTCCAGTGTTTCACGAACCGGGCGAAACCCGCATTGTTCCTCTTGTAGCTGAGATTCAACTATCGGTCGGACTCTCTTCGCCAGTACAAATGCATAGACCTTACCGGATAGACTGAAAAGTGTGATCCCCCGGTAGTTGGAACACACCCTCTGGTCCCCTTTCTTAAAAAGCAGGACCACCACCCCGGTCTGCCATTCCAGGGGGACCACACCAGATGTCCACACGATGTTGCAGAGGCGTGTCAGCCAAGACAGCTCTACAACATCCAGAGCCCTCAGGAATTCTGGGCAGATCTCATCCACCCCCGGTGCTCTGCCACCAAGGAGTTTTCCAACCACCTTGGCTACCTCAGCCCAAGTGATGGATGGACCCTCGCTCGGATCTCCAAGCTCTACCTCCTCTGGGGAAGGATCATTGGTGGGATTGAGAAGATCCTTGAAGTATTCCTTCCACTGTCCAATGACATCCCCAGTCATAGTCAGCAGCCCCACAGCCCCACTGTATACAGTGTTGGTCAGGAACCGCTTTCCTCTCCTGAGGCGCCTGACAGTTTGCCAGAACCTTCTCGGTGCCTGTCGATTGTCTTTCTCCATGGCCTCACTAAACTCCTCCCACACCCGAGTTTTTGCCTCAGCAACTGCCGAAGCCGCGGCCTGCTTGGCCCTTCAGTACCCATCTTTTGCCTCCAGAGTCCCACAAGCCAACCAGGCCCGATAGGACTCTTTCTTCAGCTTGACGGCTTCCTTTACCTGAGGTGTCCAACAGCAGGTTCGGGGATTGCCGCCATGACAGGCACCTACGACCTTGCGGCCACAGCTCCGATCGGCTGCATTGACAATGGAGGCACGGAACAGGGCCCACTCAGACTCAATGTCACCGGCCTCCCTCTGTATGTGGTCAAAGCTTTGTCGGATGTGGGAGTTGAAGATCTTTCTGGTAGGTTACTCTGCCAGACATTCCCAACAAAAACTCACAACTCGTTTGGGTCTGCCAGGTCTGTCCGGTATTTTCACCCACCATCTGATCCAACTCAACACTAGGTGGTGATTGGTTGACAGCTCCACTCCTCTCTTCACCCGGGTGTCCAAAACACATGTTTACAAATCTGATGACACAACTACAAAGTCGATCAACGAAATGCGGCCCAAGGTGTCCTGATGCATTGTGCACTTATGCACACCTTTGTGTTCGAACATGGTGTTTATTATGGACTGTGGCAAGCACAGAACTCCAATAACAAAACACCACTCAGGTTCAGATTGGGGAGGCCGTTCCTCCAGATCACGTCCTTCCAGGTCTCACTGTCATTGCCCACGTGAGCATTGAAGTCGCCCAGCAAGACAATGGCGTCCCCACAGGGGGCACTTTCCAGTATCCCTTCCAGGGTCTCCAAGAAGGCCGGGTACTCCGAACTGCCGTTCAGTGCATAAGCACAGACAACAGTCAGAGCCCATTCCCCAACCCGAAGGTGCAGGGAAATAACCCTCTCATCCATCGGAGAAAACCCCAACGTACAGGTGCTTAGCTATGAGTAAGTCCACTCCTGCCCGACGCCTCTCACCCTGGACAACTCCAGAGTGGAATAAAGTCCAACACCTCTAGTGAGAGTCTGTTCCAGAGCCCCTGCCATGTGTTGAGGTGAGCCCAACTATATCTAGTTGGTATCTTTCAGCCTCATACACTAGCTTGGGCTTTTTCCTTGCCAGAGAGGTCACGTTCCATGTTCCGAGAGCCACTTTCAGTAGCCGAGGATCAGAACGCTAAGGCCCCCGCCTTCGGCCGCCACCTGATCCACATTGCACTGGACCCCCACAAGCACTTCTCCCACGGGTGGTGGGTCCATATATACACTGTTATAATTACAGACTGTAGCTTGTCTGTTGTTGCACAAATGAGCTTTTCTTGTTATACAAATCAAAGAGTTTGATATACCTAAATATCCCTCAGGATTTCAGTACAAACAAGTTCAATCAAAGTTATAAGCAGCCTTGAGAGGAAAAAGGTGTGAACTGAAGTGATTATCCAGTAAAGACTAGGAAAACTTCCTCCAGATGATGTATCTTGAAGGTGTGAGGAACATTTGAAAAACTACAAATGCTTTGGGGAGCCCCTTACATGGCCAGGGCCTGTTGGTGGGCCCAAAGTTTTATCACACATTTCTATAACCTAAGAATAGCTCAACCAGTTTGCACTGAACTCCCTGTAATTACTGAATAATAAGAGTTAGTATGTAGTAAGCCTGTGATTTTAAGGTGTTGATGCTAGTTTTTACACATGGTACGTTTGATACTGCTGTAGCAGTTACTGTTATACAAAACACATTTTTAATACGATTGCTATACTTTCATGTGTCTTCTTTTTCTCTCGATTAGATCCGCTCGGACGGTCGCGTCGTGCGCACAGAGCAGGGCCTCCTCCTGCGCTCCCTCCAGCTCTCAGACGCCGGCAGCTACCAGTGCACGTCCACCGAGAAGAACTTCAAGCACACACTGATCAAGCTGCAGCTAGTAGTGCTGTCGGCCCGTACTGTCAACAGCATCCAGGCGGAAATACCTGGCCCCGCCCCTCCAGGCCCCCTGCAGGCCAGCGCGTGGACGCCCAGCGCTGAGCAGTACAAAGACCTGCTGACCATCCTGAGCCAGCCCGAGATGGGACTCATCAACCAGTACTGCCAGGACTACTGGCAGCAGGGTGACGACCCGGCCACCACCGTCCACAGGAAGAAAGACTCCAAGGAGCTGAAGGAGTTGCGCAAGCCGCGCAACAGGAGACACCACGAGGGCCAGAGGAGCATGGCTGAGACATGAGGAGGACGCCAGCTCTTCAAACACACACACACACACACTCACATAAATACACCCACAAACACACACATACACATGCACACAAAACACACACTTCCTTTCACCACAAGATCCGAGACGCTATGGTCGAACAAGTCCAACTGAAACATGGCCAAGGGACTAAAACGGACACACTAGAGCAGCATGTGGTGAGAATAGGCAGTATTTATTGTAGGTTGTATATAGTTAGACTCTGTGGATATCTTTGTACTGAGAGCACAAAAAGAGAAAAAAAAGCAGTTTTTTGTGTATAGATCCTTCTGTGCAAATATTTTGTTATTGTTATTCTTCTTATAGTATATTTATTATAGTGTTATTGTCATAACGAACTGTGTGATTGTACTATGAGGGATGGCAGAAGGCTCAGTTTCAAGCTGTATACACTAAGCATGCAAAACACAGTGGGCATCTACCTGTAGGTGATCCTAAAAGGCCACCACATGGTGTCTGAGTTGTAACACCACTAATTTGAGAATGGTTGTACTGTGAAATCTGCTGAGTCAGTGTAGCATGTCTTGAACTCTGTTTAGGCCGTTGTCCATTGATTTCCAATCCCAAATCAAATAGCCAGGTGTTTTTAATATAGAGGCCATTCACATTCAACACTGGTTTTATGTACAAGTTATTCATTACTTAGGAAACATATCTGAGGAAATATAAGAATATCCAAAACTGGAGTTTATTAAAAGACATGGCAGTCCACCAAAACCCTCCCTCAGAACTACAAGCTTTCATCTTTGAGATAGAAGAGAAAATCAAGCTGCTTCAGATCTGAAAAAATATACAGGTGATTCTGTCCATCCTGGACAGAATCAAACTCAGGCCCTTCTTGCTGTGAGGCAACAGCACCTCCACGCTGCCCCTACGTACAAAATGAGAAGCAGAAAATGCAACCAACTTCTAAGACTAAACTTAGGAGGCAGATTTCTTTGAAAAATTGAATGCAAGTTTCCAGAGAAGGATGGGAGCTATATTAAAGGTAGAGGTAAAAAGGTGGACACACTAAATACAGAAATAATCTATGTTTCTGCTTTTTTCATGATGCTGAAAGATTGATAACTTGTACATAATGACCATTTTGACTAGAGAATTCAATAAATGAAGGATGGTCTGTTGGCACTGTTGGCACAACACATCATATCTCTGAAATGACATCTTTTCAAGAGAAGGAACAAATGCTGATGCCATTTAAAGTGAGTTAGAATAACAATATATTTAATTCCATGTAATTTCAGTCTATTCTATTGGTTCATTCATAAAGAAGATTTCATATAATGTAATGAGCAGCACACATTTTCAAGTTCAGCAATAATTTTTCATAAAGCCTACACTCTGGCTATTCCTGTCTTAATGTCTGAAAATATACAGTTTATATATATATATATATATATATATATATATATATATATATATATATATATATATATATATATATATATATATATATATATATATATATATCGGTGCTGTTGGAACAAAACCTTTTATTTTTGGCATTTTTCAGTTTTTGGCATAATCTGAAAATGCCAGTCGTCCTCTACATTGTGTGTAAATTTCATGAATGAATGGCCAAGAATTACTTGGGAAAAAGTCTGGTTCCATTGACTTACATTAAAAGTAAAGTGTATTTTTTCCTTCTCCTGTAAAGTTTCCATTTTGGAGATACGAGATTTTGTTCTGACAGCAGCGATTTGTAATAATACAAATGGCTTAATTGGTAAAGATATTGGAAGAGATGGAATGGCACTGAATATAAGAGCCAGTCAACTTCTTACAACCATGATCTTAAAATGTAGATATTACAACTCGGTCGGGGGGCCTGTCACGTAGCCATCCCTGCTGTTTTGTACACTCTGTGTATCACCACTAAACAGACGATGGACAATTCAGCTGCTGGTGGTGCTTTGAGTGCAGAGCTCCGCTCTTTGAGGACTGATGCTCATTTGGACGATGCCATGTACAGTTCAATGAATCTATCCAGAACTCTGGAGCAGTTCAGCATTCAGTATACTCATTTGTAATGGTCTTGATCTTCCATACGTCAAAGTTGTGTGTACAATTCAAGTCTTCTGTCAGCTGTTTAGGTCCAGTTGAATCCAATGGTAACTCCCGTAGAGTTAATGTATCCACTTCCTGACTTTTGCACAGTAAAATCTCCAGCGTTGTAAGAGCTGCGATAGTGTTGAATGAATTAAGACTGAATTATGCGTCTGTAATCATGCACACGCAATGTTCACGTAGATGTCTGCCATCATATTCAAACATAATGTGAATGTGTGCACTAGAGGGCAGTGTTTAACCCAGAATGTACAGAAAGCAAAGCGGGAGGTTTCACATTTGTTCTCTGTCTCTACATTGATTACTGGTTTGAAGTTAGGAATTTTTGGAATGTTGCTAAACCTCAAACTGCACCTTCTGGTTTTCCTCCAGGGCTGAAGTCGTGTCATCATTTTGGAGTCGGGTCACGCCCGTATTAGGAACCCCAAGTCTAAGCTGGTTTTCTTTTTGACAGAAATGAATAATTTGGGAATTTTTTGGGGAATTGTTGCTGTTATGAAGTCATTAAGAAGCCAAAATACCACAGTTGCTGCATGCAAGCTAACACTACTGTGCACTAAACTGACAACCTGAGACTGGAAACCACACCAAAATACCCCACAGACCGGTAAGACTTGTTAAATGTGGTAGTTCGGTTGCTTTGGCAGTTTTAGGCTGCAGTTTGAGTATCTGGTGTTGGTGTATACCAGCGCTGAAGTTCAGTAGTAGCCCTACTTTCATGCCATTTCACGCCATCTCAGTGAATAGGAGTGTTAGCTTGCTTGTGGCACGTATGTAGCAATATTCATATTTTGACTGCTAAATGGCCTCATAATTCAGCGGATCCAGCGACACGCCAGGAAAACGTTCACAGAATAAACGTATTGGCTTTGTGGCATTTTAGTTTTTTCACGACAGCAGCGATTATAAAAAAATGCCATTCATTTCTGTCATGGAGAAAAATAACCTGGACCCAGAAGTCCTAATATGGACAACAGAATGATGCAGCACCTCTAAGGTCAATTCATTTGGGTCTTGCCTGTTCCTCATGCTACCAAATAGCACGTCTGCTCTTGCTTGACGCACAGCTTTGCGGATTCGCATGATGCATAGTTGAGATTTCAGTGGTGAGCTCCCTGGGTCTCGATGCAGATGTTTACATGCATCTTCACAGATGTATATCAGCCTGAAAGAGCTCTGACAGTGCTGGATGAACCTTTACGGTATGGTGTTTATTTGTATCCATTTGGACTTAAATGGACACTAGATTTTCATTCAACACTGTAGATATAAATGATGATTTTGCTGTGCAGTTTACCAAGTTATCTGTAAATAGTATATCCAATTATTGCACGCACAAGCCTACACAACCCATCGGATTCACCACTGAGACCGGCACAGGCCTATATCTCTTTTTTTATCCCCTGAAAATGAGTGTAGTCAAAACTAGCATACTAAAAGAGGATGCCATGTCACACCTTTACAACAGTGTAAAGAAGCACTTTCAACCACCTATTTAATCATTTAAACTCCCATCCAGCTAAAACTAAGCAGAGCTTTTAAGGACAGTTTTGACTTTTCTTTTTTTTGCATGAAATGTATTTGTACTGTACAGGTATATTAGTCCAACCCCCCTGATATGTTGCTGTGTAGATGTTTCTGGATGGTCTTTTATGTGAGAATGACTTTATGTGAAAATACCACTACAAAAGAGACAGGGATACTGATTTTAAAGGAAAAAGGACTATTTCAAGCACAAGACAAGATGTTCCGAAGCTCAACGGACTTCCGTGTCTCTCTTGCCTCTCTTGTGTTATTGTTTGAAACGTGGTAAAGCAGGCTGCTTCAAATGACTGTTGTACAATTTTTTTGGGTTCTTTATTTGTAATACATCATACATCACTGTGGTTTGTCTTTCATTTGGTCTTTTTAAAAATATTTTCTTGTGGGAAAAGGAAAAAAAAACAATTAGATGTATTTCAGAATTAATGTTACGGTACTGACTTTTCTGAGTTTATTTTTTTTCTTTCTATCATTGTTGTTGTTGACTAATTAAAAATCTATATTTTATAACATAAAATATTTTATGGAACCACATTTATACTTCCATATCGCATATATATATATTTTTTATTTTTTTTTTAATTGATTGATCCAGCTAGAGTCAAAGCAGAGAAGACCAGACGACTCTGTTCTCTTGCAACTTCTTCCAGCTCATTCTTTGGACCCCTGAGCTGCTCCCAGGCCAACAGGAGATATAATCCCACCAGTGGGTCTTAGGGTGACCTTGGGGTCTTGGCCCCATTCTAGTCAGATGCCCAAACCATCTGAACTGGCTCCTATCAATGAGGAAAGTAGAGGCTGTACTTTGAGCTCCTCCCAGATGATCGAGCTCCTACCTCTGTGAAGTAGAGTGTAGCCCACCACCCTGTGAAGGAAGTTCATTTCCACCACTTGTATCCACAATCTCATTCTTTCCGTCACTACCCAAAGCTCATGACCGCAGTGAGGGTGAGGGTGGGGCTGTAGACCCGATTGTTTATTACAGTAGTCACAGTTTGCCACACATGACAGTAAATCCAGCATCTACCAGCTCCAAAGTCAGAGGTGTGACCAATCACAAAGCAGTAAAGATGATGTCACCAACAAAACAGAACACAAACAGAATTAGTAACTAAGTACACACACAACTTCTAAGCCGCTTCTCCTTCTGGGTCGCAGGGGGTGCTGGAGCCTATCCCAGTGGTCATTGGGTGGAAGGGAGGATACACCCTGGACAGGTCACCAGTCCATCACAGGGCAGACAGACAGACACACTCACACCCAGGGGCAGTTTACCATGTCCAATTCGCCTGACTGCATGTCTTTGGACTGTGGGAGGAAACCGGAGAACCCGGAGGAACCCCACGCAGACACGGGGAGAACATGCAGACTCCACACAGAGAGGACCCCGGTCACCGGTTGACATTGCTCAAATATCACTTCTGGCTCAAGGAGAGTCTGTTGGTGGCAAAGTAAGCTCAATGCTATATTATCACTGGGGGACAAACTCACTGGGTCAAATAAAACATTTATTATAATAAGACCTAATAATAATTTAATACTTATTAACTAGGAATTCTGCTGAATTTTCTAAATCTATGTCATTCAGGGGTTGAGGTGTAAACAGAGTCATTTGTAGCGGTTTGATGTGAAATGGTTCATTAAGGAGAAACTTCGATTTGTTTAGAGTGGTGGTGATAGGAACCAGGGCTCCCAATCCCTAAAACACTAATATAGCCACATAAACCACCAGTGATCCCACAGTCCGTGTTTCAATACGTAAGGTAGTGGCTTTCTTTGCGTGTTCCTCTCCACCTTGAATGGCTTTCAAGGCTGAAAGTCCCGCAAAAAACCATCATACAAGAATGTCTCAGAATTACGGCAGCGCATCTGTGACATTTCACATAGTAACTCTCCGTGAAGGAGCGATAGGCACTAGAGTCTTCAGCTGTCTGGTCCCTGTCACCACCTCTGTCAATGATCCGTTCCTTAGAACAGAGCATTTCACATCAAACCACTCTGAACGACTTTGTTTACATTTTAACTCTGTTTACTAATTGAGAATTGAGAAAACAGTGGAATTCCCCTGTAAGGCACAGAAATTTCACTGTTTTCCTTGAATACAAATCTGCATAGTCACTGACTTTAAGGTGGGAGTTACGCTGAAAAGATGTTTATTTAAGAAAATAAGTTTAGTCAGAAAAGGTGGTTTCTGCCGTCTCCAGCGCTGATTATCAAATGTGTCAAATGTCTGAATTTGAAAACTTTCCTAAGGAAAAATGAAGGATTTTAAACACTTTAAACACAAGTTCATACAAACGTTCTTAAATACAACTCCTGAAAAGATTTTAAGAAGCTGTTGAATATGATCTTAAGAAGTTCTTCATTATTTTTTATTTGAATTCATTTGTAATCGTACTGGTAAAAATCCTCCTTGGTTTATTTTAACAGTTATATTTTGTGAATCTCATGTGAGCTGACAGGTTAAAAATTTGCCTTGTCAATTTTTACAATCAGAGAACCTGAGACTGTAATACGGTAAAAAGAGTTGAGAGTCGTTCTTACAGCCGAGCCGCTTCACTGAGAACCCATAAATTACCCCCCCCCCCCCCCCTTATTACATTATCAGTTCATTTGTTTTCTATTTTATCTGGAATACACAGAGCCTGCTGGCGACATCCCACATAAAACGTGTGGACACACTTTATTACCACGTGGCCACCATTTAGTAAGATGTGGGAATGAGATCATGCCTTAGTAGGTGATGGCCATGCATTAGGATCTGGTTTCCCTGCCTAGCTTAGTCATGGCCATGACTTAATTATCTCAATCCCATGCTTTAGTAAGTCATCGGCACAACTTAATTGTCTTGTTCCCATGTCTTACTAAGTCGTGGCCACACATTATTCATATTTATACAGGATGTCACCAGCGGAGCTCTGTAGGAACAACCTTTTGCGTCATAGATCCAAAGTGTGCTTTGTTTACATTTTAGTGACCCCTTTATTTTAAATACAGGACATCAAACAATGCCAGACCAGGCTTTTATGGATTTTTACCAAAATAATCATAAGAACTGCTTTCAAGTCTAACCGCATCTAAACTTTCCTTAACTATATATTTAATAAAGTAATCGCATTTAAGAGGATTCGCCCTGGAAGGCTGCTGTCCGCTGCTGCCCCCTGCTGTCCGCTGCTGCCCCCTGCTGTCCGCTGCTACCCCCTGCTGTCCCCTGCTGCCCCCTGCTGTCCGCTGCTGCCCCCTGCTGCCCCTGCTGCCCCTGCTGTCCGCTGCAGTCCTTCGTGAAGGGCTCTTAGTTTACAGCGACATCTGGTGGTTGAGGCTGAGAAACGCTCGCTAAATAACCTCCACAGTTACTCGGTTTTGGAGCTGGTCCGTCCGTCTGAGCCCCCGGTAAAGTTTGCAGGACGTAATCCTGGTCAGTCCCGTGTCTTCCTGCTCTAAATCACCGAATTACGGACCGGGTCCTGACCTGCTGGACGGAACTCGTGACGTGTCACCGCGCAGCGCGTCCGTCGTCATGAAAGCGAAGCGAAAGCGAAAGCGGCGCCTCCGCCGTCAGAGCCCAGAGGACCGGGAGAGGCGCTGGATCAGAACCGGGCTCAGCTGGAGCCACACCACCACAGCTGCAGCCACACCACCACAGCTGGAGCCACACCACCACAGCTGGAGCCACACCACCACAGCTGGAGCCATGGCGCAGCCGGACATCGACGAGGGTTTATATTCAAGACAGCTGTGAGTTTTTAACGAAACTCTTCCGCCTTTAACACTGTAGAAAATAGAGCCCTCCATAAACGAAGGCCGGTCGGAATTAGTTCCGGTTATTCTGTTCCACGCGCTGAACAGTTTACAAATAGATACTTTAGATATCGCTGAGTAATTACTGTAATTAAAATACCCAGGGATGTCTAAAGTATCTCTGGGTAATTACTGTAATTAAAATACCCAGGGATGTCTAAAGTATCTCTGAGTAATTACTGTAATTAAAATACCCAGGGATGTCTAAAGTATCTCTGAGTAATTACTGTAATTAAAATACCCAGGGATGTCTAAAGTATCTCTGAGTAATTACTGTAATTAAAATACCCAGGGATGTCTAAAGTATCTCTGGGTAATTACTGTAATTAAAATACCCAGGGATGTCTAAAGTATCTCTGGGTAATTACTGTAATTAAAATAACCAGGGATGTCTAAAGTATCTCTGAGTAATTACTGTAATTAAAATACCCAGGGATGTCTAAAGTATCTCTGGGTAATTACTGTAATTAAAATACCCAGGGATGTCTAAAGTATCTCTGGGTAATTACTGTAATTAAAATACCCAGGGATGTCTAAAGTATCTCTGGGTAATTACTGTAATTAAAATACCCAGGGATGTCTAAAGTATCTCTGAGTAATTACTGTAATTAAAATACCCAGGGATGTCTAAAGTATCTCTGGGTAATTACTGTAATTAAAATACCCAGGGATGTCTAAAGTATCTCTGGGTAATTACTGTAATTAAAATACCCAGGGATGTCTAAAGTATCTCTGGGTAATTACTGTAATTAAAATACCCAGGGATGTCTAAAGTATCTCTGAGTAATTACTGTAATTAAAATACACAGGGATGTCTAAAGTATCTCTGGGTAATTACTGTAATTAAAATACCCAGGGATGTCTAAAGTATCTCTGGGTAATTACTGTAATTAAAATACCCAGGGATGTCTAAAGTATCTCTGGGTAATTACTGTAATTAAAATACCCAGGGATGTCTAAAGTATCTCTGGGTAATTACTGTAATTAAAATACCCAGGGATGTCTAAAGTATCTCTGAGTAATTACTGTAATTAAAATACCCAGGGATGTCTAAAGTATCTCTGAGTAATTACTGTAATTAAAATACACAGGGATGTCTAAAGTATCTCTGGGTAATTACTGTAATTAAAATACCCAGGGATGTCTAAAGTATCTCTGGGTAATTACTGTAATTAAAATACCCAGGGATGTCTAAAGTATCTCTGAGTAATTACTGTAATTAAAATACCCAGGGATGTCTAAAGTACTGAATTCAATAAAGCATTAAAAGAGGGCGATAATAGTGCGGCTCTTTCTGGTGTTACCTAGAACCATTTAGAAAGGGTTCTCTAAAGAACCATGTAGTCTACATCTGGTTTGTCCATCAAAGAGAAGAGCCATTTGGCCAAGACTGAGAACCTGTATGCATTCACACGGTTCTTTAAGTGTTCGTGGTTCTGTGCGGATCACTCTGTCGAATCTGTTCAAATCAGACTTGAAAACATTTCAGACTTTTCACAAACTTGGACTTTCGACTGAAATCCTTTTGCTCAGAGTGACTCTGCAACTTTATCATGTTTCACGTTTCTCATTATTTTATTCAAATAAATGACTGACGCGCTTGGTAAAGTGTCTCACTGTGTTAGTTGAGTCAAAATGGAGCATCTGCCACGGAAAGGAGCTGCTCTATGTGTGTACAGTGGGGTCTGAAGTCAGAGATCACATTGAACACCAGGGATTTTTTCATTAAATCTTGGTAACAGGTAACAAAACGTATTCAATTTTGTATTCAAATATGCAAAAAGTATTCAAATATCCAAGAATCTGCACAATTTGTAGCTCACTAATCAGATTTAAGCACATTGTGGTCACGTGGATTTGACCTAATCGGAGGCTTTTGCACCGTATTGAGTGCACAGTCATTAAAGCAAAAGTACTGAGAAGTTCTGAAATTCTTGTAAATATTTCATATTTCATTCTACTTTGAACTATTGTGCTTATAAGATCAACTGTAATGAAAAACTTTCTATTAAATTAGAAAAGAAAAAGTATCGTTCTCTCTCACTACTCGGCCTATTACACCACTGTGTAGTATAATAGGTGGAATTATTGTAGAGATAAATATCATTTTTGTATATTCATACAATGAGCAAAAGTTTGTAGACACCACCTTATCCATCGTTTCTCGTTATACCCTCATGCTGATGCTGGGCGTTGGACATGGTGACCTTAGGCTCATGTCCAGCTGCTCCAGAATGTTCCATTCTATTCGTCAGTGCTTTTCTCTAGATTATCCAAGCTGAATATGCACAAGTGAACATCTATTTCAGTGATGGGCGCTTTGAAGTAGCTGAATTCACTTATTAAAATAACTGTCTGGATATTTTTGGAAATCTAATTTACATAATTATACATTTGCATTAAAATACACATCTTTTATTAGTAAACTGTGTGAAAGTTATTGTACTCCTCCTTTCCTTCCATTGTTGGTGCTTTGGAATGTGCTTCTAAATGCCTTGAATTGCTGAAGTCCTGGACTGTCAGGTTTCAACAGAATCACGCAGATGCTGTAGGACATGGACGTATGAAGCTCTTTAATCCCATTTCTGTCGTCAGAGTTCGTGTTATCACTCTTTAATTTGTGGTCAGCTGAAATGAGTAACTTGGTATTCTGGACTGTTCACATAGGTATGTGCTGGGTCATGATGCAATGCGGACCATGGGGAAGGCGAATGTCCTCATCAGTGGGATGAAGGGTCTTGGTGTGGAGGTGGCCAAAAATGTAGTCCTGGCTGGGGTCGGTTCGGTCACCATCCAGGACCAGGGGTCAGCAGAATGGACAGATCTGTCCTCTCAGGTAATCTGACTTCAGAAAACAAGATGTCCACAGGAATAGTTTCACGAAAATCAGTGTTTACAGAGTTTCCTCTTCACCCCAAATGCAGTCAATGAGCCGAGACATGCTTGGTGTCAGAAAGCAGCCAAACTCCATTGCAGACACAATTCAGCGTTGAAATGGCTGTTACTGTTGCTTTTAGCCATGAAGCGTCCATATTTATAGATATCAGCTCCTTGAGGTTTGGGGGCAAATATGTGATGATGTAGGCACTCGTTAGGCACCATGCTAATTGGAGAAGGGTGTCAGCTTCCATTTTATGTCAACTACATTAACCGCATATGTCCAGTGCAAAACTAAGGAAGCAAATTCAAACTCAGAACGTCTTGGCTGACTGACTGCCTTTAGAGTAAAGTGCCTTTTTTCTTTAGGAACAGTGAACGTTTCAGTATTTAGTGTTTGGGCCTGAATTCCACTGTTCTCTGTTTTTGAGGCTGACTTGGTTAAATTGGATCTGTTTTCTTCTGTTCTTTGTAGTTTTACCTGAGGGAGAGTGACCTGGGTGAGAATCGAGCCCTTTGTTCTGAAAAAGCCCTTGCCCGCTTAAATAGCCACGTTCGAGTGTCTGCCTGCACTGAAGCTTTAAATCAGGACTTTTTGAGAAACTTCCAGGTGAAAATGGGTTCTTCTCTCATTCACTATGTAACACCATGCAGCAGAGATGCTGATGTGCTTAGGGAGCTCTCCTCTCCCGCTGTCAGCCTCCGTCTGCTCGACAGGGCCATAGGCCTGCATTTCTGTAAAACTAAAGTAAATCAAATGTTTAGATTTTTGTCCCAAACTAAAATGTATAAAAGAGATTGTAAACAAGTAAACACAAATAGAACAAATTAGAGTTTTGTTCCAGACTTTAGGCCCAGTTCTAATCCAAACGAGAACGCACAGTGTCACTGAGTAATCCCATCCAATAATATCCAATAATCCGATCATAATCAGATTTCTGCTGTCGTCTGATTTAAATGGTCACGGAAACAGTACGTTCCGATTCCGTAAACCAGAGTAAGGTCTAGAAATCTGATTAAGAAATCCGATGAGGAGAGCTGGAGTTTAGCTAGTAAACTCATGTCAACTCTCACTTTGATTTCTTTCAGATTTCTCAGTCTGTGCATGCGTGACAACAGATGGTGATTCTGAAAGTAAACAAGCAGTGTTTACCTGCTGAAACCAGCAACATGCTTAACATGAAGGATCTAAATATTCTTCATCTTGTAGATGGTGTATGTTCATATTTTCAGGTAAAGCGGCGCAATGTTAAAAACAAGCTGCAGCATGAAGTTTGAGTTTTGCGTTACATTTATTTCACATCTTCTGTTTATTATCATGGTTGCAAAGAAGTTGTCATCTTACTGCCTGAGTCCTGTAGACCCGGAGTTTCCTGTTATCTGATTACCCAAATGGATGCACATTGATCATATTACTGATCAAATCTGTGTTTCTGCAATTACACTCACTGATACCAAACACTGCTCTTGTGAAGCATCAGAGACTATTTGACTGCTAATGGCGCCCCCTTTTGGGGAATTTCCAGCCTTCTAAACATGATTGAGCATGTGAGTGAGCTATAATTTAGATCCATGAGCTGCTTTGCATTTAAAAACTTGATCCACCTTTTAAGGTGGTCAGGAGCATCTGAGTTTGTAAGCTTTAGTTTAGTGCTAAACTCTGCAGGGGTTGAGTTGCATGAATAGCTTTGAGAGATGTTGCTATTTTTGGTGGCTGCAGTGTTTCCCTCCCTGTCTGGCAGCACTTGGAAAGATTCTGTTTGAACTGCTTTCAGGTGGTGGTGCTCACAGACTCGTCGCTGGAAGAGCAGCGGTGGGTGGGTGCATTCTGCCACACCAACAACATCAGGTTTATTGTGGCTGACACCAAAGGCCTTTGTGGGTAAGAATAACCGTGTTATGTAACTTAACAGTCAGTTGGCGTTGAAATGAATGAAATGTGCTCCAAGATACACTCAGTGTGTTTATCACAAGATCTCTGTCTGTGACTGGTTTGTAGGCAGTTGTTCTGTGACTTTGGAGAAGCTTTTGAGGTCAGAGACTCTGATGGAGAGTCACCACACTCAGCCATGATTACCCACATCTCCAAGGTAATGACAGGAGAGCACAGAACTAATGCTTCACTTTCACTTTACTCTAAGTAACATCCTCATAACTGAGCTGTAGCCTTTTCTGACTGGGGGTTATTACAGTAAACCAAAAGTGAAACAGAAACAGTCTGTAAAGTCTGCAAACTGTAATATGACTTCTAAACTATACTAAAGTAATATAGAAATAAACATGAAACTGTTTCACAAGGTTGATGAGTCTGTTCTGCATGCTAATTGTGTAATTTAAGCAGTGATGTGGACAGAAGTCACCCAAGAAAATGTAAACTATTTTTTTTTTTGCCAGTTTTTTGCCAGTAAAAATATTATGTAAAATTAGAAAAAAAACACAGATAAAAATGAATACAGTAATGTGAAAAATTGTACAGTTTTTAAGAAAATTATTAGTATGTAATTTAAAAGACTACAGTTAGATCCAGCCATCACACGGATTTATTGAATTTCATCAGCAGCATTTGATTTAATTTAATGAAGAACTGATTAGATAAATGAGGTATTGGATGGGTTCTCGGACTTCCCAGAGGAAATTATGCTAACACCCTGAACGCTTACAGTGGATTGTTTATTTGAGTATTTGTGTTTATTCTATTTTGGTGGGTTTTTTTAACAAGTAAATACTTGCTGCCCAGAGAAATGGCTTTGCATGTCATTTTTACAGTGTTGTATCCCAGGATAATATGAATGTGTCAGTAGGTCAATGAAAGCTGTTATTATGGTCCAGAATTGAGTCATTCTATTAATGCTTTTGTATGAAGTTTAACTTCAATATGAATCAGCATCACATGCAAAAGCTAAAACGCCTTGTCTTGCAGGAAAATCCAGGCATAGTCTCCTGCACAGATGAGCAGGCCCATGAGTTCACAGACGGCATGCAGGTTACGTTCTCTGGGGTTCAAGGCATGACAGAGCTCAACAGCTGTGGGCCCATTGAGATCAAACGCATAGGTGAGGTATACACAACATAACACAACGCTGCTGTGAAATGGAACGATGATCATTGATCATTAGAAGTGCACCAGTTCTGATTTTCTTTGGACTTTTTTTTCATTTTAATTAGTAATTTTTGTCATTTTTAGCTAACTGAACAAACGAAACATGCCGAAACATACTAGCACGTTTTTGTAGCACATTCTATTAACCAAAGTTGGATTTTTAGAGAAAAGTTGTGTTTATTATAGCAGAATTTCACCGATTTTTCTAAAAGTTATAATTTTCTTAACCAAAAAAATAATATGCCTATTTGACATAATATAAAATAAGATGAAGCTGGCTATTTAGCACAATGACTCATGCATAATTATACATTGACATTTGCATAATGTGCTACTGTATGCAGTCATATGCAAAAAGTTTAAACACCCCTTTAACAGTATGTCACATTCTCACAAGGAACAAAGTTTAAGTTTAATGTGAGTTTAATATATTGGAAAAAAATAAAGCATAAAATATTAAATCTGCCGTAACTTTTGCACAGACCACATTTTATGTTTTATTTGTTTCAAATATTTTAAGCTCAGCAAATAAAAATAAAGTTATTGCATGTTAAAATGTGCAGAATGGTGTTCCCTGTAGAGGACGTGTTCATTTATTTCACTTAGAAAATAAATAAGTTGCTCAAACTTTTGCATACAATTTTATTTGCAACAGCAAATTCCAGGTCAGTTTGAGAGCCCACCTCACATTATTTACACCATAAAACTGCAATGTAGACTGAAATAACATAAACAATGCTTCACCTTCTCTGCAGTTCAAGGCTGATGATAGTCCTGGTGATGGAGCTGATGTGTTTTTTTCTCTTACTTTTTAGGCAGTTACTCCTTCAGTATTTGTGACACCTCAAACTTCTCTGAATATGAGAAGGCTGGTGTAGTAACTGAAGTCAAACAGTCCAAGACTCTTAGCTTTGTGAGTACGACCTGGTGCTAATGACACCAACGACATCAACCGTTCAGAACAGCTTTACTTGACAACACTTTCTTTGGATAGTCCACTTTAGATGCTTTGTAGATCCTTAATTTACTTTAAAGTTACATTCAACTAACTGTCTACTAAATTGACCATAATTGTCTTTAACTCTAAACCTGGCTCTAACCTTTACCTTAACCCAAAACCTAAACCCAACCCTCACCCTGGTGCTCGCCCTCACCCTGGTCCAAATCCTAACTCTAAGCCCACGATGGTTTAGAGTCAACTGAGTTTCAGCAGATCGTCTGTTAACAATGTGAACATCTGTAGTGAATCTATAGGGGACTATAGTGGACTGTCCAAATAGGGTGAGACCTGTTACTGTAGCAATAATTCAGAATTTGAGACTGGTCATAGTCACTTCTCTTCAATCTGATTTGGTCAGCTGCCTCTGGATGCGGCTCTGGAGGAGGTTGTGAGAGATTTGGATCTGCTGGTGGTGAATGACTATGGGAAAGTTGAGAAGCACCAGAACTTGCATTTCGGCTTCAGAGCCCTGCATGAGTTCAAACAGAAACACGGCCGACTGCCCAAACCCAGGAACCAGGTCAGTAGAACACGCCTCTACTAGGACTGTTATGCATCTGTGCACTAGTGCATGCACATTGATGTCAGGGGCAAAATAATTATACTCAATAATACTAACATTCAGTTCAAGTAGACATTCATTTTAGGTCATTAATTAAATCAAGAATTTTCGCGTCTATGTTCTACTCAGTTTTGCAAACAAGATGATGAAAATTTGTTGATTTTCTTTTCTCTAAAGGGGATGAAA
Source organism: Pygocentrus nattereri (assembly GCF_015220715.1). Classification (NCBI taxonomy): domain Eukaryota; kingdom Metazoa; phylum Chordata; class Actinopteri; order Characiformes; family Serrasalmidae; genus Pygocentrus; species Pygocentrus nattereri. Next base: position 309,504 of record NC_051236.1, on the reverse strand, counting down.
CCAACCACACTACTCTAAACACACTGAAACATGGCCTGTTCTGAATATTTTAGCTTTTTATTTGCTGAGTTTAACATATTGGAAAAACATAAAGTGTTAGTTTCCCCCCACCAGTATGTTCAGCAAATAAAGTGTGCATTAAAATTGGTGAACGTCAACAAAATGTCATTTGCATACGATTGTAATTGCAGTTTGTATATGGTTTAAATGCTGATACTGTAATTTGAGAGAAATAAACATCTGGATTATGCCTGAGGGTGTACAGTAGACAGACTGTGCTTATTTCAATGAATTTACCTGAAACACTAGTGTTTAATAATCCAGTGTGTAACTTACAGTCATGTGCAAAGGTTTTGTTGATTTTCTAAGTGAAAATAATACATAGAACCCATTTTTGCACATTTTAATGCACAGTTACTGTTTATGTGCTGAAGTAGTTTTTTAATTCACACCAATTCATAAGGTCTAAGATTGAGAAATATGCAGTATTGTATTTCCCATGGACTGTTATTGGTATATAAACAAGTAACAAATTAAAGGAAACACATGAATAAGTAAGTGGAGAAGGACCACGAGTGCAGTTGCTTCCAGACAGGAGAACTCCATACAGTCCGGCATCCTGTCTTGCTGCGTGGCGTATATAACAGTCCTGAGCAGAACCAGATGAGCTTGATTTTAGACCAAGAGGAAAAGCTCTTATTGACTTTGAAAGAGGGTTCATTACTGGGCGTGAGGCTGCTCAACTGACCAGTGTTTCAACAGGAACAGTGAATGAAGGGACCTCTGCAGTTAATTATGAGGGAAAGACATTAAATAAGTTTGAAATTGTGGATAAAAGCAGACGTTCCGTGTGTGATGCTTGTGCATTAGTGCGATGTATAAGATCAGCTGTTTCTCAGTTGACTGTGAACAGAACAGTCTGTCCACAGCTCCATAAAGAGGGATATTATAGTGTATCTTCAGTGCATAAACTCATTATTACGGAGACGAATGTCCATCTGAGAGTTCAGTGATATGAAAACCATCAGCGCTGATCTACAGTGGTCAAAAAGTGGTCAAATGGCTCATTCTTCAAAATACTTTCCGCAAGTGGGAGAGCGCATGTGCAGCGCACACAAATAGAACAGTGCAGGTCTGAATGCTTGACCCCTACAATGAGGGCATCCAGTGCTCTGCTATGCTGGGGACTGATTTTACTGACATGGTTTGGGTCTGCTCGTCCCTTTAGAGGAAGGGGTCACTGCTAATCAGTTATTCTGAATGATCATCTCTTTCTGTCCTGATGGGAGTGGTCTCTTTCAGAATGATAGTGTCCCCATCTACTATGAGTACAGTGATTTCTCCTTTGCATATACTGTCCTGTCAAAATATTAACTTAGTATCTCGAAAGAATTACTTCTTTCTTAAAATATACACTAAGTATGTTGAAATAAAGACACAGAATCTCCTACCCGTAACTTACTATGTTGGAATAATGTCATATTTTCTCAAAATACTGACTTTGTCAAAACAATGATTAAGTATGTCATAAGAATGACTTGAAATAATTCCTGAAATTATAATTTTCTTGAAGTTTAATATCTCATTATTACACAGTCTCTCAAAATCTTAAGAAAACAGCAGCATTTCATATCAAACCACTCAGAATTACTTTGTTTATATATTAATCATTTAATTATGCAGAAACAGAAAAATCTGTAGATTTCCTGTTTAACATGGCAATTAAGTCATCTGTGATTTATTAAACCAGGGTGTTGATGCAAGAAAAACTGTAAGTGCAGTGCAAGAACCGCATTTTATATATATATATATATATACATATATTCAGTATATGGGATGTAGAAATAGAGCTTGCTTTCCTATTACCACCAAAAAATGACCAGCTCAACGGAGGCTGATGTCATTATATTCCATCTTTAATGACTGGTTCCAAATCTCACAAACACAACCTCTTATCTCCATGTCTTTTCATAAGACGGATGCGGAGCTGCTGGTTGCCATGGCGAAGCAGCTCAGCACGGCTGCAAACTTTGATAAGTTTGATGAGGACGTTGTGCACAAACTGTCTCTGGTCGCTGCTGGTGATTTGGCTCCGGTTAACGCTTTCATTGGAGGACTGGCTGCCCAAGAAGTGATGAAGGTGAGGAAGACTATGGTAAAATCTTCAGGGTGCAATGCGTAAATATTAACCCTTAGAAGTCACAGTAAGTACCAGCAATGACAAACGTGTGATCTGATGATCTGATATTAAGTATTTCTTGCATACTGGACCTTCAGTTAATAGTATATTTATGATTGTACATAAAAAAATAGATATATAATTATAATTTGAATTTGATGAGAGAGGAAAACACTGTCATGTTTTAACATAGGAACAAATGGAAAAGGAAATAATATATACAGTATCTCACAAGAGTACAGACTGCTTTTTGAATGAGAGCTGCCAATCAAAGCAGAGCTCATTTACATACATCAGTCTTAAAGGCACCATATTAGAAACAGCCTGTTTAATTCTAAGGGCCAAGGAGAGGTCGGTGTCATGTTAAGCAGATGATTTACAATAGAGCAAAACAAGGGAGCAGTCAGTCATCCAGGCCAGGTCTGAACCAAGAAAGCCACGTTTGAAAGCCAGCAAAGCCAAAACCAAAACCATCAATGTCCAGAAGAAAAATCCAACAGAGTAAACGAGAATAAAAAGGGTCAAACAACAAAGGAGGCAGCAACGAGAAGGCCGCTCAGTAGACGGGGCAGATAGGAACACTTCACAAGAAGTGAGTGAAATGACTTTTATGGTGTTTTTTTTCTGCTCCTGCAAAGTTATCATTTTGGAGTTACAAGGTTTTATATATATATATATGCACTTGTAACAGTTTTGGAATAGCAGGTTTTTGAAAAGAATTACATAATGGAAACCACATTTGTTATTTCTCTAATAAAAGCTCATATTAATTGTAAAATGTCACTGATATTTCTTGTATTCCTTGTATGTGTAAAGCCCACGAACAATGTATCATGAAAAAAAGAATATTATTTGAAAAATGTCTGCAAAGCATTTCACAACAGAGCCCTTCACTTATTCCAATTTGACATAATTTTGCATTCACTGGCTTTGATGTCAAGTTGACATCACATCTACGCCAGGTGACATTGATTTTCCCTGATATTAGGTTGATTCATGACACTTTTTGGGGCAACGTTGTAGCTCAGTGCCATAATGCTGATGTAGCGTGGCTTGCCGGAGCAGGATGAGCGAAAGGGAGCATTCTCTGTGGTCCTTCAGTAAAAGTGCTTTCATTTAATGTGGGTGTTATGTCAGCTTGATATCAAAGATGTGCCAAGCAGCCTTTATGATAAACGACACCTATTGGAATAAGCCTTTATAAATGTAGCTCTATGTCAGTTGTCGTGACAAGCTTATGTAGGTGTTTTGTCTCCTTATGAACGCTGCCCAACAGTAAGGTGTTACCATAATAACTAGTAACTTGTGGATGCATTTCTAAGTTAGATCCACTAACATAAATCAATTAATTACAAATCAATACTTGGTTTTTATTCAATACATAATGATCTGTGAGTTTATCAGGCTGTCATGTCTGTGACACTGTTTATCTTTCTTCTTTGTGTGAATGTTGATCAGGCTTGCACTGGTAAGTTCACTCCGCTCAAGCAGTGGTTCTACTTTGATTCTCTGGAGTGCCTTCCTGACCAGGAGGACGGTGGTCTCCTGACAGAAGAAGCTTGTGCTCCGGTAAGCAACTCCTGACATTTCACAGTGTAATGCTACTGTCACAGTGCCGGATAGTGGAGACTTTTCTTTAGGTAGTATTTTTCATCATCTTTATCATATCTTTATTATTTTAAACTGTGAAAAATGTAAATAGATACACTATATATATATATATATATTTGAAGTCATACATATGGACTTTATCACAATCAAAAACACAGACCTGCAACTAAACACAACTGTTTAGATTTAGGTTCACTCTCCTTCACATTTCTGCTGACTGGCATTCAGACATAAATGTTTACAGTGTAATCAAAGCCATTCAAAGTGACTTGGTGTGAAATGTTCAGTTCTAGGGAAACGTGCAGAGTCAGACTTGTTCACCATGGTGGTGATAAGAACCAGACGTCTGAGGAGTTTTAGCCTAAAATTTATTTTTAAAGTCTGTTAAGAGTGAAGACAAACATGCAAGGCATTGTGAGGTTAAATATTCCTCAAAGAAGACCTCATTTTTCAGCTTTAGCACTATTTTACCATCATCATTATTACAACCCCAAGTCCAGTGAAGTTGGGACGTTGTGTAAAACGTAAATAAAAACAGAATACGATGATCTGCAAATCCTTTTCAAACTACAATCAATTGAATCCACTACAAAGACGAGATATTTAATGTTCAAACAGATAAACTTCATTGTTTTTTGCAAATATTCACTCATTTTGAATTTGATGCCTGCAACACGTTCCAGAGAAGTTGGGACAAATCATCGTATTCTGTCTTTATTTATGTTTTACACAACGTCCCAACTTCACTGGAATTGGGGTTGCATATATAAACACTCCAAAGACACGTGTAGGTTCACTGGTGAGTTTGTATAGTAAACAGAGTGGTTATATCTGGATTGTAGTCATCGTGACCCCTGGTTCCTATCACCACCGCTGTAAACGGTCATTACATTTGTCTATATTTCATATCAAACCATTCTGAATGACTTTGTTTACATCTCAACCACTGAATTATGGAGCAGCTTTGAAAAATCTGTGGGATGTCTCCATTATACAGTCTGCAAATGAACTTTTATTGAGGAAAACAATAATTAGACTCATGTGTCATTTTGTGCTCACATTTTTAAAGTTTTAAATTGAATCTGCTTTTTGATGAACATTTTTAAAATACCTTCATACTTTTCGTTCATTTTATATTCTTATTTACATATTTGTTTTGGGGAATAAATTCTTAAATATACTTCAACTGTTTATCTTACTTTTAACTAACTAAATTTCAGACATTTTAGCAAAGCTTTTGGATCAGAACATTGTAAAGATTATGAAAAACCTGGCGTGCTAAATCAGGAGTGATAAATATTGACTATTCACAAAAATCCCCAGTTAGATCTCCTGGATTTGTGATGTGCTGGAATGAATGTTTAGTTATTTTAGTCTCATTATGTTCCTCTTTTTCCCTCCACAGAGAAGCAGTCGTTACGATGGCCAGGTCGCTGTGTTTGGAGCCGACTTCCAGGAGAAAATAAAGAAGCAGAGATATTTTCTGGTGAGTGTTGTTCATACTTTTCACCAGATGAGGGCGTTACTGCCCTTCTCTGTCCCTCATTTCAGCTCATTTTAGAGGAAAGTGAGTTATTAGAACAGCTTCCTCAGCTGTTTTGACTCGCTCACACTTTTCAGTTGAAAGAGCTGGTGGTGGAGAAGCTCGGGCAGCTGACGGCGGATCTGCTGAGAGCAGGACGAAGCTCAGGGTCGTGTAGCGTGAGGGAGAATGTGATTCAGGCAGCACTTCCTTCAGAATAGCCAGGATGTGTGCCAGTCACTGCACTCAGGGCTTCCTGTGTACAGTATTTTGCTCAATGTTTATAACTGTGTGCTTACAAGTAATACACACGAGTACACAGACAGTAATCCATCAACTTTTAGGAAATGTAAACTCTATATATGTAAATCTATATATGATGCCAGCTGTACACCTAAAATTCAACATTCACTGTAAATTTCCTTACTTTTTTTTACATAGATCTCATTTGAAATGCATTGGTAAAATTTTAGCATGGTTTTACTTAATATGGATCTAAATATTACAAAATATTTGCCAAAAAGATATTATATTTAATATTTTAAGTTATTGAGTTATAATTTAAGTAAGTTATAAATAAACTTTAATTATCTACTTACATTTGTTTTTTGATAAGTTGATGTAGTTCTTGATTTTATCTTGATTTTTGAACGATATCTTGACACTAAACAGCTTTCTTAGTCATTTTAGAATCTTCTACAGCTCTGCTCATCGTTCCGGACACATCTTACGTCCCTTATTTGTTTATTCACAGCTTCCTAGAGTCATGATTATGATCTGAGTCCAGTGGTTAAGGTTGTAGAGTGATTTTATATATTTTTTTGTGTTCTTCAGAGCATCGGGCCTCATTCACCAACCATGCTTAAGAGGAAATTTCTTAAAACCAATTACACAGTTTTCACGAAAATTCTGAAAGCATTGATCAGTGTTTTCTGATTTGGGGTTTGTTCTTAGGTAAGAACAGAATCTACACACACTCAAGAGCACAAAGGTGTGAATAATTCTGCAGTTTAAGAACACGTCATGAATCTGACGTAGACTTTTTCTGAAGACTTTTCTCAGAAACAAATGTAAGAGAAAACTTAGGAAGATATTGGTGAACGAAGCCCTTTGATTCCAAACTTTATTATATGATATAAACGTCGCTTACGCCTGCATGTTTGTCCGCACAACGTTTATCTAGTAGTCGTGTGAATCTCCACAAATGTTTTTCTGCGTAACCAGGTGGGTGCTGGCGCTATTGGCTGTGAATTACTGAAAAACTTTGCCCTGATTGGCCTCGGTGCTGGAGAGGGTGGGCACATCACTGTGACGGACATGGACTCCATCGAGAGGTCCAATCTAAACCGGCAGTTCCTGTTCAGGTCTGAGGATATAGGGGTAAGAAAGCCTGTCGGCCTACTGTCCTGCAATTTCCTTACACAATGATCTGTAGCTCACTGTCTAGAACCTGTAGTCAAATCAGATCAGGACAAATCACTTTTTGCACTAAATACAAACGAGAAGGAGTCAAATGAAGTCACTCAGAGATTCAAGTTTTGGAAGACAAAAACATTTAAGTCATGTTTGAAGTTGCAGTGACCTCTGAACGTATGGTCAAAAATCACAAGCTACATTTTGGACACACCAGTCAAATGACATATTTTGTAGATTTTCTGAGTGATACACATTTCTCTGCACGTTTTAATTACTGTGGAACCTGTGCACTACAATTTACAGAAAAATGACCTATCTCAGTTTGTTCTCTGTACAGGATGTGTGAACTTATTTTCCTAGAAAAAAACCTAGAAAATCAGCTTTTGCACAGGGCTGTATATGTAAACTACGTATGGCAGCCTTTAATCAAAATGCTAACAGTAGAAAATGTAATGAATCAGTACAAAATCAACATCAGCAACTCATTTGGAAGATATTTTGGCCAATTTTTTGCTCTTGGTCCTGGTCATTTTGGACACTGTCATCCAGTTATTAATATTATAGTACGTCCTGTTCACGAGTGAAGGAAGGATGGAGCGAGAGGCTGACAGGCGGATTGGTGCGGCGTCTGCAGTAATGCGGACCCTAAACTGGTCCGTCAGGGTGAAGAGAGCTGAGCCAGAAGGCGAAGCTGTCAATTTACCGGTCAAGCTACGTTCTGACTCTCACCAATGGTCATGAGCTTTGGGTAGTGACCGAAAGAACGAGATCGCGGATACAAGCGGCCGAAATAGCTTTCTCCGCTGGGTCACCAGGCTCTCCCTTAGAGATAGGATGAGAAGATCGGCGATTCGGGAGAGGCTTGGAGTAGAGCCGCTGCTCCTCCACGTTGAGAGAAGCCAGTTGAGGTGGTTCGGGCATCTGGTAAGGACGGCCTCTGGACGCCTCCCTAGGGAGGTGTTCCAGACATGCCTGACGGGGAGGAGACCCCGGGGAAGACCCAGGACACGTTGGAGGGAATATATCTCTCGACTGTCTTGGGAACACCTCGGCATCCCTCCGGAAGAGCTGGAGGAGGTGGCAGGGGAGAGGGAGGCCTGGGCCTCTTTGCTTAGGCTGCTGCCCCTGCGACCCGGACTCAGATAAGCAGATGACGACGGATGGAGGGATGGAATTACAATTCCAAGAGAAAAAGCCATACTTTTTACTCCAGACATTTCCATTTGGACCTTCAAAATATATTCCTTTTACTTTTAATGCATTAAGTAAATTCACATTAAGTACATTTGAACTTAAGTAGTATTAAGTAGTATTTTACGAAAGCATATTAAGGCCCAATCATATTTCTTATTTTTACCCCCACCCTTGTTTTTGAGTGTCATTTTGCCTCTTGGAACTGAGTTACAAGGGGCAGTGGTTGAGATCTTCCTCTATGACCCTCAAACAAAGAAGAGCATCACTTCATTAACAGCTACTAGCGCCGCTCTGTAGGCGACCCTGCCCGTCTGCAGGGACAGCAGAGGAGGGGAAAGTTCAGCTCCTCACTGCTGGGCTTTGGTTACGTTTAGGGATCATACGCCTTCATAGAGGGGCTATAAGACCATTATTTATTAACGCCCACACCTAATTCTTCACGGATACAAAGCTGAAGTCAGCTATTCACCAGCTTCTTGTTCAAATTTTCCTGTTCCACCTTAAATGGAGCAGCAGTTACATAATGTCGCTTTCACTGCCGGTGCTACTGGACCATTTAAGGTGGAACAGAAAATTTAGCTAGCTAGCTATCAAGACCACCAAACTACTGGCGATTTTTATGCTTGGCATTTTTATGTCTCTCTCTCTCTCTCTCTCTGTCTCTCTCTCTGTCTCTCTCTCTCTCTCTGTCTCTCTCTCTCTCTCTCTCTCTCTCTGTCTCTCTCTCTCTCTCTCTCTCTCTCTCTCTCACTCTCTCTCTCTCTCTCTCTGTCTCTCTCCCTCTCTCTCTCTCTCTGTCTCTCTCTCTCTCTCTCTCTCTCTCTCTCTCTCTCTCTCTCTCTCACACATCACAGAGGCAGAAATCAGAGGCAGCAGCTGAAGCTGTGAAAAAGATGAATCCCAGCGTGAACATCACAGCTCATCAGAACCGCGTGTGTCCAGAGAGCGAGGGCATCTACACTCACCAGTTCTACAGCGGCCTGGATGGAGTGGCCGCAGCACTCGACAACGTGGACGCCCGTGAGTGACATAGCACTGCAAACCAGTGACATAACCTTGCTCGTGCAAGCCAAAGCAGTGGAGAATACCAGTCCTGCAGACCAGCACAGCATTGTGTGTTGTAAGGCGAGATAAATCCCGTTATTATGTAAGACAGATTGTGATCTCTGTAATAGTTTCTCCAGGGAGGGCCGAGGGCTTAGGAATGCATTCTAGGTCACATTGCATGTCAACATTTTTGTTGCTTCACTTTCGGCCCACATCTGCCCTGCCCAAAATGACCGAATGCTGACTTATTTGACCAGCTGTGTATCATTGGAAGGAGTAAACGAGATACATAAAACACAGAGTAAATATTAAAATAAGATAAAACATGCACAGGAGATTTTGTACACTTACATTATAAATATTGCTAAAAGCCCCCCGTATGTCCACTTTTTCATCGGCTTTTTATGTGGAATTTTAGTTCAAAAAACAACAAAACAATGAACAAAACTTGGATTTAAAGAGGCCACTTGTACTTTGCACTTGTGTCCTTCATAAGGCCAGCCATTGCTTTATTTCAGAAAAAACATACATTTTAATAACTGTTAATCTTATAAACACCAGAAAACCTTTTCCAAGATGTATTAAAGGGCCCATATCCTGCATTTATCTTATATTTGTTGTTATTTATGTAGGTTCATATAACAGTAACAGTCAGTAACAAGCCAACAGTCACGCTTCCCATATCACCAGAAGACTTACACACCTGTGAACTCCAACACCCATAATGCATCTGGTTCTGATGTCACATTCACAAGCCCACTCACCCAATCACGAACAGTTACAGACCCTCCTCCCCTGAATTCTAATCACTCTCACCTGAGCTCATTAGTTCTGTTTGTATATATACCTGTTCATTTCACTCACTTCTTGTGAAGTGTTCCTATCTGCCCCGTCTACTGAGCGGCCTTCTCGTTGCTGCCTCCTTTGTTGTTTGACCCTTTTTATTCTCATTTTCTCTGTTGGATTTTTCTTCTGGACATTGATGGTTTTGGTTTTGGCTTTGCTGGCTTTCAAACGTGGCTTTCTTGGTTCAGACCTGGCCTGGATGACTGACTGCTCCCTTGTTTTGCTCTATTGTAAATCATCTGCTTAACATGACACCGACCTCTCCTTGGCCCTTAGAATTAAACAGGCTGTTTCTAATATGGTGCCTTTAAGACTGATGTATGTAAATGAGCTCTGCTTTGATTGGCAGCTCTCATTCAAAAAGCAGTCTGGAATAAAACACTCTGTACAACTTAAGCATGAATGGGTTGTGCTAATCTGCTGAAATAAGTTTGAATTCACAACATACTGTTTTTCCCAGCCTAGTTTATGTATGTGTGTGTGTATATATATATATATGTGTGTATATATATATGTGTATATAATCTGTCTATCATCTACTAGGTTTGATCCACTAATTACATATATGTAATTAATTAATATCATGATATTTGCATATTCACTTCTAGTTGTTTGTTTTTACAGAGCTGTAGTTATTTTCTCTAATTTGCAACATTCTCCTCGTCTGTTTGAAGGAGTCTATCTGGATGGGCGCTGTGTGCAGTACCAAAGGCCTATGTTGGAAGGGGGCACCCTGGGCAGTAAAGGGCACACACTGGTGGTGGTTCCACACCTGACTGAGTCTTATGGACCAGCATCATCTTCAGGACAGAAAGCTATTCCTCTCTGCACCCTGAAGCACTTTCCCCACCGCATAGAGCACACACTGCAGGTGAGTGATCTGACTGGAACTCTACTGATACAGTCCATTTGTTAATCATGTTCTAGCAATGAGATGGACGGATAGGCGAGACGTTTTTTGGACACTGTAAGATTTGATTTTGACCATCAATTTTTAGTTAAGTAAGACAAATAGCACAAAGCAGGTGATACTTTACGTATATTTTGCAACTCACACTTTTAGGGCTGCCCGACGTTCACATAAAATGTGATGTTCGGTAATGTTGAGTTGGTGATATGAGCAAATACTAAATTATGATTAAAAGTGTACTTCATGTGCTGGGTGTGCATCAAGTACAGACTTAATTGCGTTGTGTAATTAATCAGAAATCTCTCTAACTTCTGCAGTTAGCGTTTCCTTAACAGCCCTTTCTATGTAGGGCCATATGCCTTCTCTGTTATCTCTTAATGGTGATGCAGGTTTGTTGTAACAGTAGCCTTTACTGCTTAATAAATTGTTTATTTCACACAACACTGGAATTGAGAAAAATGGCCACGTTTAAAGCATTTTTACAGCCTAGTAATTCAAGATTTTATGGCCTGTGCACTGTGTAGCAGAGTGGATAAGTCATCTGCTTTGTAGGTGTTTGAGTTGCTGGTCCTAAGCGCATTAACATTAACACAGCCTCCTTCACTCTGATACGAGAAATGCAATGTCTGTTATTGTCTGTTATTGTTATTGAAGACATTTAGACCTCAATATGCTGTACATGTCCAATACCATTCCAATATATTGTATAAACCAAGCAAAATACTTTAATATTAAACTGAGATTCTTTTTTACTAGTAGGCTGCCGATTTTGTTACTGCATCAAAAGCTTTCTCTCTTTCTCCTCCACTGAGCGAGGGAATGTGAGCTAAATGTCTCAATCAACTCCAGTATATAATTCAGCCTTTCCAACTTTTTTTTTTATGTAAACAAAACATTCCTGTACCTGGTTTGTCATGGTTTATTAGTCCTGGACATGCGCACTCTGTGAAGGCATAGAAGTCTTTAACAACCAGTTTCCCTTTTACAGTGTGTTTATTGTAGAAACTCTTACTGCAAAAACAATGCAGATATAATTACTTGTGCAGTCCTACTCAACTTAATGTTATGAATAATGTAATGGTATGAAGAGCAGGTTTTCTTAAATAATACTTTGACACTTTGCTTCTTTGAGCTCTGCATGCTGTTGAAAGCACATTGAATACATACATTGGATGCAATGGCGTTATTCCTGTAGGACGTACCTTTCTCAGTTCTTTCAGTTCCAAAAAGAAAAATCTCCTGTATGGAAAAAATATATGGACATGCATATTTATATAATTCAAACACATTGGAGTCAAAACACTAAAATATATTTCAGAATATATTACCATATTAACCAAATATATTTTAACATACATTTATTTTAGAATGTATGGGGAAATGTCACACATAGAAAGGTACTTTTGAAAAATATGCATATTTAAATGTGTTAATAAAATACATTTGAAAATGTATGAAAATAGCCAAAATACTTGTCGTCTGCACTTTACTGTTTGATGCCTTTTGAAATGAATAAATTAATTGTATAGCAGTATCTTAATTTAAAATATGAAACTTGATCATTGCAAAAGTGAATGTTGTAAATGTTGATGCTCTGTGAAAACGCAGTGATGATTTGATATCTTGTTTGTTTGAAATACCTCCTGTGTGAGTGTCTTACTGGCTAAATCTACATGGTTAATGCAAAGTACAACGCAGTCAGTACCGTTCATTCAGTTCATGGATATTTAGTGAAATCTATAACCAGTGTTAAAACTACACACAAGTGAAATGCATCATACCAAATACAAATAAATGCACTTTAAAAATATATTTAACAAATGCGTTTTTGGCCATTTTCATGCATGTTGCACATAGACTGTAGATGCATGTGATGTATCCACCTGTTGTTTCAGTGGGCCAGAGACCAGTTTGAAGGCCTGTTCAAGCACTCGGCTGAGAATGTTAACCAGTATCTGAGGTATGTTCAAATCCTGTGTATCGAAACATCGAATGGACAGCAGTAAATATTAAGAAGCTGAGGTTTGTCCGTTAGACAGGCGGTCATTCCCAGACACTAACGCACACGCTTGCAACACCCCAGAACGGGAAGCCTTTAACAGGTTCCTCCTGGCCAGATAGTCATTCGTTATTTGCTGAGTCTGAGCTGTCTCCTGCCTTCCTGAGCTAAGCCTTAACTTGGAGGACAATTCCACTGATTTTTAAAATTTCTGCGTAAGTAAGTGGTCAAGATGTAGACAGTCATTTGAAGTGGTTTAAGCGAAATGCTCCATTCTAGAAAAACTTAGTCAGAACTGTTCAGTGACGATAGCAGCCAGGCATCTGAAGCATTAAATGCCCCTAAAAGCTCACGGAAAATGATTTAATGAAATGGTTGTGAATATGCTGACTGATGTCTGAGACGTAGTTTTACAAGTTTTGAAAGGGTTTTAGCCTGAAATGTATTCTTAGAGGTAAATGCACGGTGTTATAAAGCAAAATAGTCAAATAAAACTTTTTTTTTTTTCTTTTTTTTTTTGATGTACAACCTTATTAACATCAGACATAAAAGCTCGTGTAGGTTCACTGATGATTTTGGACGATAAATAAAAAGGCAATATTTGCACTGCAGATATCAAGAGCCCTGGCTGCTGTCACCACCACTGTAAAGAAGCCAGTGTGTTTGTCTAGAACGAGCCAGTTCTCTGACCACTCCAAATTTGTTTACATCTCAAAAGTTGAATTCTACTGAAATTTTGAAAAATCAGTGGCGTTCTCCTTGAAGCCAGCGAGGGATGTTCAGCAAGAAATTAGTGCAAACGCTCAGACAGGAAGTGGAGGCCTGTGGGCTGGGCAGATAGTGCGTAGTGTGTGCTGCAGCATGTTTCCCTTCAAACCAACTACTTCCTGTTGATTGACTGCAGACGCAGCTTCTGCCTGAAGTTGAAGAGGACCCACCCGAGCCAGTACACTGACTCACTGCCCGCAGCTCGCACCAGCACAATAGTTACGCTAGCACCTCACAATGTTTTCCAGCGCAACCACATATTGGGCACCAGACCAGAAAACCAGGGTGATTTAGCTGTGTCTGCAGTTTCCTGTGCTTGAAAAAGAACGCTACCAGTAGATGTTTGGCTTGTTGGTGGTTTTGAATGAAGAAACTTTTGCGACCCCCAGTTCAGTGTCTAATTATCTTGAGACGCATTCTTCTGGAGCTCTTTGTCTGGCTCTCTTTCTGTTTTTTGTGGAAAGCTCAACGTTCAGCAAGCATGAAAGAGCAGTCTGGCAAAAAATCCATGTTTGTACAATTTTCCATTTAAATCAAATGTAGTCAAGCTAATTAATAAGCACCTTTTCAGTGTCTTAAGTTTACTTCTTTAGTCTTGCATTGGAGATACAAAGCGAATGTCACAAGCCTGATTAACTGATTAACACTGGGCCACCCACACGCTTGAGTCTTTACACTAGACTCAAACTGTTTCTCTGGTATTCTCAAATGGACCAAGGTGTGGTCACAAACTCAGTGGCTGCTGCTCCTGTTTTTAGCTATGCTAATATACTTTGGTCCATTTTATAGATAACATTGTCATACAGTGCCAAAGCCACATAAGCTACTCTAATAGAGGCTGCTTAATGACTTTATGATTTGATTCAGGCTTGATTATTAAGGCGTGTAGGTTTCATGTTTCTAACATGTAGTCAGGAGCTTTTATAACATGTTAGCTTCATTAGCCTCATTAGCCTTGTAGCTCACAGCTAAAAATTTCCATCGGTTTTTCTACATTTCTACCCAAATGAATCAATAAAATATAAATATTTAGAGTGGTCATTCTGATTTCTTTACAGTGGTGGTGATTGGAACCAAGGGTCGCCATGACTACAATACAAATATAGGCATTTTATTTACCATCCAAACCACCAGTGAACCTACAGGTGTCTTCTGAGCTTTTAGATCATTCTGAATGATTGGCCAACTGTGCTTGCACACAGAAGAATTTGACCACTGCCTTTCACCCATCAGTTCAGTGAAACACCTACACTAGGGGGCAGTGAGCATACTTGCCCGGAGCAGTGGGCAGCACCCAGTACCTGGTGGGCAGTTGGGCACTTCAGTCATGTACTATCAGCTCAAAAGATTGAACCAGCAACCTTCCGGTCATAAGGCTGGTTCCCTAACCTCCAGCCCACAATTGCCGTTATCAATATAATATTGATGATGATGATGAAAAATGGTCAATGGTCAAAAATAACCTTTTCTCTCAGCTATGAATGTGTTTTTAAAAAAAACTCAAAAATAATTGAAAACCGTATCTCAGACATCAAACTATTATGTATTAGCTTCATGTGAAGGAGCTTTTAGGGACATTAAACCCTGGATGTCTGGTTCCTGTCACCAGCACTGTGAGCAATTCTAATGTTCTAAGTTTCTGATTTAACACCAAACCACCCAGAATGACCGTGTTTGTCTGCTTGTACAGCGTGACTCGCAGATCACAGCGTGTTTAACGTCTCTGCACCTTATTCTCACGACCTCATGTCCAGAATGAGTGCTGCGCTGTCCTGTTTACTAATGTCTGTTTTAATTTATCATATTTATTGTTTCTAGATTAATTTTTTTTTGTTTGCACACGGTCTGCACATTCACACTTTCTATTTTTTGTTCCTTGTTGCTCCGTGATGTTCCTGGAGAAACGGAATTTCACTCCACTGTGTATTCCACTTGTATGTAGATGGAATGACAATAAAAGCCTCTTGACTTGAAATGGAAAGAACTTGATCAAATATTGAAAAGAAATTCCTATTAAGTGAGCAAAAGATTGTATAGTTGATTTTTTTTTCTAGACTGTTCTTTCATAGGAACTGATTAGAACTGAAGTAAAAGCTCATACTGCTGTTGATCACCAGCGCTATAGGCACCACATCCGTCCTTATGAAGTGTAATGCTGACCTTCTGTTCTATCCTTGTTCTGGTTGTCTCTGACAGTGACCCTGAGTTCTGGGCGCGTACTGTGGCCCGTGGGGAGGTGGAGGCTGTGGAGGTGTTGGAGGGAGTCTATGCCAATCTGAGTGACCGGCCGCAGGACTGGACTGAGTGCGTAACCTGGGCCCGTATCCAGTGGGAGAGCCTCTACAACAACGACATCGCCCAGCTGCTCCACTGCTTCCCCCCAAACCATGTAATTCCACACATACATCTGTAACCTGGTACACTAGGAAAAACCTTTCAACCACCCCCCCCCCCCCCCCCCCCCCTCCTTTTTATTATTCCGTACACAACGAAAGAAGAAAATCGGAGAACTTTGTGGGTCAGGCAGTAATAATACTACCTTACTGTGTGAATACATGTATCAGGCCAGTGCGTACAGTAACAGTTTTACTTTTTTTTTCTTTTAGTAGCGCTTTGAATAACCTTCTCTTCTTTTTTCCACTTTAACAATGTATTGCAAAAATACATCAGTCAGTTTACATTCACTGACCAACTTCATTCAACCATAAAACTCTGAATGTACACCTTACAGCTAAACTGGTGCTGTCCTTTAGTCACACGCGCTGCCTTGTATTTAAAAAAAAAAGTAAATAAATACAAATAACAAATTTCTGAAGGCCTTCAAAAAAATTTACATGCAGGTAATAAAAAATCTGAAGAGAGAGAAAAAGTCACAGAAAGCAGATGACCAAGCGATCCTCAGCAGTCCAGCCATCTGCCATCAGCACACCGCCAGCATCATAAGCCAAGAGAACAGTCCCATAAAACGCACGTTCACCTATTACAAAATGACAGTATAAGTGAGTCTGAAGGAATGAAATTCAGCATTTGCTGAGGAGCTTAAACGATGCACCCCCCACAACCACGGTGCTACGTTCACGAGGCTCACTGTGATCACGTGTTTCCACAGATCTCTATACCCTCTTTATTTTAGCCCTTTTGCAGTAAATGGCCGACAGACCTTTTCTCTATCAAGAATCTGACTTAGTAACAAAAAATAAATTAAAAAAAAATTATATAAAAAATAAATCTGCTATGTTTTTTTTTTTTCTTCTCCTTGTCTTGGGTGGGTTACGCATCCACACATGCGTCTGATTCAGAGCAGACCAGTGTAAACGTTAGCTGACAGTGAGTGTCTGTGTATGAGAGAGGGAGGGATGACATCCAGCAGTTGGCAAATCATGGCTCGGTGCCAGCAGTCTGGAGGATGCTGTGCTGTGAGACTGCATTTGGTACCAGAAGGGGGTGCTGTGGCCTGCACAAACTCCATTCTTTCAGTTCTATTCAGCTCTGAGAGATGGAGTTAGTGTCATGGAGGAAGAGAAAACAATGTTTGAGAAGCCGAGTCTCTAGGACACAGCAACATAAACATCCAGTTAATTGTCCTGTATTTAGAATAGAACAGAATTTATTAGAGTAGAATTTGGTTGAGGCAGAAAAATGGTGTTCGGCTCAGACAGTAAAACCTACACACAGTAGAGTACAAGCACAAGATTGACAACAGTACAAAGCACGTTCTGCGTACGAGAGGCCTACAGTACACATCAAGACACGCGTCAATCAAAAAGAAATTGTTGCACTTTAATAATCAAGATTTTTGCTCTAAGAATCAAAGATCTGTGCGCGTGTTTTGTGCTTAATTGAAAGTGTAATTGAGCTTCTACCATTGTTACCAAAAGCTGTTCTGCATACAGCTGTTAAATACAGTCTTATGCAAAGGTTTGGCTAAACAGGAAAGGATGTACAGCAGGTTAGGCTGATAAAGGATAGAGAGGGAAATGTACTAGTGAGTGAACAGAGAGTGTTGAGTAGATGGAAGGAGGACTTTGAAGAACTAATGAATGAGGAAAACGAGAGAGAGAGGAGGACAACGGGGGAGAGATAGTGGATCAGGAAGTGCAGAGAATTAGTAAGGTGGAAGTGAGGGCAGCTTTAAAAAGGATGAAGAATGGAAAGGCAGTTGGTCCAGATGACAGACCTGTGGAGGTATGGAGATGTTTAGGAGAGAAGGCAGTGGACTTTTTAACCAGGTTGTTTAACAGAATCCTGGAGAGTGATTGGATGCCTGATGAGTGGAGAAGCAGTGAACTGGTCCCATTTTTAAGAACAAGGCTGATGTGCAGAGCTGCAGTAACTACAGTGGTATAAAGTTGATGAGCCACACCATGAAGGTATGGGAAAGAGTTGTGGAAGCAAGGCTAAGGCGAGAGGTCCAGATCAGTGAGCAGCAGTTTTTTGAGCACCACAGATGCAGTTTTTGCGTTGAGAGTGTTGGTAGAGAAGTACAGAGAAGGTCAGAAGGAGCTGCATTGTGTCTTTGTGGATCTAGAGAAGGCAGATGATAGGGTGCCAAGAGAGGAACTGTGGTACTGTATGAGGAAGTCAGGTGTAGCTGAAAAGCATGTTAGGGTGGTGCAGGACATGTATGAGGATAGTGAGACAGTGGTGAGGTGTGCAGTTGGAGGGACAAATGGTTTCAAGGTGAAGGTGGGGTTACATCAGGGATCAGCTTTGAGCCCCTTCTTGTTTGCAATGGTGATGGACAGGTTGACAGATGAGGTCAGGCAGGAGGCTCCATGGACTGTGATGTTTGCAGAACAAATAACAAAAAATCTGAAATTGTGTTGCAGTGCATGATGCAGAAAAATGCAAGTGGGCATTTTTACAGCAAGAATTTGCGTTGCTGTGTGTGAGTGAGACAAGTAGGTGATTGTGTAACAGTGTGAGGGCGCAGCGGTCACCGCTGTTCAGGACTACAGGACGCTGTTCCACGCCTGCGGCGTAGAGACACCACTGTCTAATCTATATCTCTCTGAGTGCACAAGCACTGAGCAGGCAGATGACAGCAGTGGTCAGAAAGTGGGAAATGTCCATTATCTTGCTGCTCTGTTCTTATCTAGTGGACAGTGATCTTGATCATTTTGATATCAGGAGACGTTTATATTTGGCCGGTATTTCAAACTGATGCTTTTATTTTACTGATGTATTTGTCTTCTAGAAAAGCTGCACATCTAATCGTTTTTAATTTCATTTCTTCTGTTGTAATAAGCCTGACATGGTAACAATAGAAGAACCCTTTTTGGTACTATGTAGAACTCTTTTACAAAAGTTCTATATACAACCATCTCTATAAATTTGAAGAACCATGTTACAGTGCAGAGAACCTTTTGATAATGCAAAGGGTTGTATGACTGTTCAGTTCTTTATAGAACCATTTCCTTTACTAAAGAACGATCATTTTTACGTGTGTACTATAAGGTCGGTAGTGTTCAGATTGAAACCACCACAACTTGAACACTTCTGTCTGTTATACAGTCAGAGGTGTAAATATTATTGACTGCACTTTTAGTTTTAGATGTTTAGGGAGTTTCTGTTTTATGCATAATTTAATTGCTGAGTTGTAAACAAAGTCTTTGAGTGGTTTATGTGAAATTCTTCAAAGCTTCAGAAAACGTGCCAACTTCTTCATGGTGGTTTTAGGAACCAGGGGGCGCAATGTCCACAACACAACTAGGCGTTTTATATACTAGCTAAAATGTCCTACAGTGTCTTAATCGTTTATATGTGATGTTTATGATGGTGAAAGTGGTAAATCTGCAAAAATGCCATACAACACCCTTCACCCTAACATAAATATATTTTTAAAAATGTATTTCAGGCCAAAAAACACTAAATGGTCATAAAACAAGGCCTCAGATATCAGGCTGCATATTTCTAACCATTTCATGTGAGGCATTTAAACTCTTCAGACGTCTGGTTTCTATCACCACCACTGTGAGCAATTCTGCCGCAGTAAGTGTCTCTAGAACTGAGCGTTTCACATCAAACCGTTCATAATGACTTAATTATGCAGACATTTTGGAAAAGTAAAGAAATCTCAACACTTCAGAGTTCATGTGAACTGTTCTGGGTTTGATTGGATGGTTTGGTGATAAGCCTGTGTCGTTGATGTTTCTGTTGTGAGTCTGATCAAAGGCTCCACAGCAACTGGTCTTCTGAGCAGCTCCCTTTGGTCTTTTATCACGGGACAAATTGTGTTAAACACCGCAGACACACCTGATAAACTCATTACAGAGCAAAAGGCTTGGAGACGAGAGCCCCACAGACATGCAGTCTACTGCTCAGTGCTTTGGCGTTAGTTTGTGGATTGTGTCTACAAGCACTGTTCATGTCTCCAGTTGTTCTCCAGCTTTTTTTTTTAAGAGATTCTAAATTGTTGGTTTTTAGGGTGGTTTATCTGCTGCATCTGTAACTTATTATCACTGACGGAACAAAATGGGCCAATAGAAATGCTGCAAAATGACTTGGGATAAAAATTTTTACATTGTTTTTGGAATTAATTGTAATGGAAGACATTTTTCATATATATATATATATATATATATATAGTATGTATGTGTGTGTGTGTGTGTGTGTATATGTATATATAATCAGGCTAAAACACTCCATATAACTTCAACGTGAAGGCTAAACTGCTGGTGGCTGAATAGTTTATATGGAATTATGTAAATATGTTGGTTTTTGTTAAATCACAAAACCTCTGAACTCTAAATGGGCTGTTCTTTCAGCTTAATTTCCATACACATATTGTTGTCTCATCTCCATTTTTGTTTTTTTCAGCTTTTGATGTACTTAGAAAATGCCAGTCGCTCTTTACACTGTGTGTAAATTTCTCAATGAATGGACCAAAAGAAATGGCCCAAAATTACCTGTAAAAAAACAAACAAAAAAAAGGTTTTGTTCTGACAGCAGCTATATATAGTGTGTGTGTGTGTGTGTGTGTGTGTGTGTGTGTGTTCATACTACATCAAACTCATAAAGGGAGGAAAAATCTGTTTTGGTGATGTCGGCACTTTAATTTACTTAGAAACGAGCAGAAAACGACTTCACTCAAAACACCTCTAATAGAACTCAATGGGCTGTTTTAACATCTACTTCAGTTTCTCAACAACAGTTGCCATTACGCCAATAATAGGAGCTCTTTTAAATGATCTCTCTGCTGTCTCTTCAGGTAACTAGCTCAGGACTGCCTTTCTGGATGGGAGCGAAGAGATGTCCTCATCCCTTAACCTTTGACCCTGCCAATGTAAGTCTAAGCCAGGGAGACTCTGGTTTGGTCATTGTTTGGGTTCTCCTGTTGCCCCCTTAGGACAGGAATGCCTGAAATATCTTTCTCACCTGATAACACCTCACCTTTTCTCTCCTACTGTGCACTAAATCCTTATCTGCATCAGACGGTCACTGGTGATAAACTGCTGTAGACAAGACGTTACAGCTGCCCCTCCGAACGCGCGCAGTCGTGTGCTCGGAGTGCCGTTGACTGGATTACATTTTGATGATTTAAGTGAAAATAAGTTACGTCCGCTGCAGAGAACACACTTTTTACCAGTTTTAGTTCAGTTTCTGTTCATTTACTAAGTTTAATATATTGAATAAAATGTAAAATAATTTTTTAAACTCCGGACACATTTTGTTTTTTGTCACCAATATTGATAGATATCAGTGATGACTGACAAGTAACCAAATGGTGTTCAATCAGCTCAGTAAATGATATTAAATGATGTGTTTATGTAATGTTGCATTCCCTTTTACTGTTGAGACTGTGGCTTTTTAACAGACCCATCAGGCCGCTATACAACAAATTATCCACTGTGCAAATATTGAGAAAAGGCATTTTAACCTGAAACAGTCACAATCACCAAAAATAATGGTTACACGATCCTGGTGGGACAGAGAAATGCTGCCAAACATGCAGTTATTGGACTTCAGTCTTCAGCCTAATGCAGTGTAATCATGAAATTGCAGCTGTAGCCATGCTGTAGTCATTATCTACTTTTATGGCCTTTTGTTTTTTACACTACATCAATGTTATCAGAGTTTCAAACATTGACTGAGTCTGTTTGAGTTGTATTGGGATTTGAAGCTGCTGTTCTGTGTCTGTGAATACTCGCTGTTGAATCTGTTATTTCCTGTAGGCCAGAGCCTCCCATCTCCTCCCTCTTTGTGCCTCTGACATACAGCCATGCTTTCTGTCAGACAGCATTTTCCCCCGTGCCAGCCTTTCGTACTTGTGTGTAAACACACTCCAAACGCACTGGCTGCCTTTCTTTCACTTCTGCCAGCTGTAGTGTAATTATTTAGATTTGCTTTGCACTGTTGAGAGATGGTTTATAGATGTTTACATAAAGACCCTCGCTCTTTTACCTTTGCAGACCACCCATATGGATTTTGTAGTGGCTGCGGCCAACTTATACGGGCAGATCTACGGGATCGAGGGTTCGAGGGACCATGAGGGCATCCAGAAGATCCTGAGTGGGGTACGTGTGCCGGAGTTTACCCCCAAATCCAGTGTGAAGATTGCTGTGACGGACGAGGAGCTGGCAGAGAGCAAAGAGAGGAAGGAAGAGGGTGAGCAAGCGGGATGTGGAATGTGAAATAAAAAAAACACTTTGCCAAAAATTCAGTTTTCCTTTTTACCCCAAATGTAGTTCATGAGACACGTTAGATGCCCAAAGTTTCCTTTCTCAGATCTGCATTTTGCTGTGAGGCTAATGGAGCTTACAAGTAATAGAAGCTTAAACCCCATCGATTAGCATCCCGCATGACTAAATCACACACTTCCCTCAAAACGCGTCGAGTCGTTGAGAAATCTCAAATAAACGGTTGTGTTTTCTGACACTGTGCGACTGGTCAAAAGTACAGAAATTCAACTTCAGAAACCACGTAAGCGTCAAGACGTACATTTGAATTTTTGATAAATGATTTAGCTTCTCTCTGTTGTTGTCTGCAAAAGTTTGAATGCCCTAATAAAATTCAAATCAAAGTGAAAATAATTCAACTCATCTTCAACAGAGAACACACTTAAATTTTATTGCATAATTTTTGTTTATTTGCTGAGTTAATATTTTGGATTTAACTCAACATTATATTGGTAATTTTTCCCAGTATGTATTATTCAGCAAATAAACAATAAATTGTGCATTAAAATGTGCAGAGGTGTGTTCTCTGTGAAGGATGTGTAACTTATTTTCACTTAAATCAACAAAACATGAAATTTGACCGGGGCACCAAACCTTTTACCTACAACAATACATCTTATATTTTAAGTGTGAGATGTATGAGCTCAGTGGTCCAGGGCAGCGTAGAGACTTACATGTGTCTTACATTTTGGTCAGTTTATCATCCGTTTTGTCGAACGAAGGAAATTGCAGACTTCTGCAGCCGTGTAAAGGCTGCCAAATAGCCCATGAGAAATGCTGTGTGTACTTACGAAGTGTTAATAATAATAATAATAGTCATATTTATTTATATAGCAGCTTTCATACATTAAAAATGCAGCTCAAAGTGCTTCCCAATACAAACTAAAAATGGAGGAAAAAGAGGAAAAATAAAAAGAAATAAGTAGCAATAAGTATATATTATTAATTACAATTAAAAATAACCTTTATTTAGCTCTTGTGCTCAAATGAAAAATAAAAATCGAATGAAATGGATTTATTTATTTATTACATTTATCTAGCGTGACCATCCCTACTCTACACTTGTGCTAGGTGATCAAGTATAGAGTGAAAAACTTTGTGAATCTCACTGACCTCTCCATCTTCTCAGACAAAGCCAAGTTAGAGGAGCTGGAGCTGAAGCTCTTGAGCCTCCAGCTGCCTAGCCAGAACTTCCGGATGGTTCCGCTGGAGTTTGAAAAGGTAGGTTTTCTCCTCAGTGCGTGTGATGATGTATCTCTGCATGTACAACATTAGACACATTTGTATCAGTTCTGCTGCTCACAGACAAACTGGCGACCACCACCAGGTAGGAGGTCTAACAGACCCACAAAACTGTGCCTTAACCATCCACCCTCAGACTTAAGAGTTCACTGACCCTTATCCAACTCCATCCCTAAGTAGCCCTAACTGAGTACAGAGAACAGTACAGTCCACTGTTTAAGAGCTGCTTTAAAGACCTCCAGCCTCATGGTGGTTGCTTCTCAGAAGGAGATCTAGGAAGAAAGGAATCTCATGGAAAGCTAGAGGAACTTCGGTTTTTGAGTTGGGATCCTCAGTTGCCTGTGGTGGAATTGTGATGTGTGTGTTTTTCTTCTTTGAAGCAGCAGAGAGATGGCTGACCAGACAACCACACACTTCCACACTACCCCAGGACAGCACATTCCGAACAGTCAGCCTTTTCCAATCATAGATTTTTGTTGAAAGGACAAAATGGCTCTGTTGTTGACCTCTGACCTAGACAAAATACCAGAACAGTAATGACAGTGATCCATATTGTGATTGAGATGTACCTTGCAATATGGTGAAAATACAATATATTGCCAAACGTTTTCACTCAATCATACAAATAATTGAATTCAGGAGTTCCAGTCACTTCCACAGCCACAGGTGTATAAAGCCGAGCCCCTCGGCCTGCAGACTGCTTCTACAGACATTAGTGAAAGAATGGGTCGCTCTCAGGAGCTCAGTGAATTCCAGCGTGGTGCCGTGATCGGACGCCACCTGTGCAGCAAGTCCAGTCGTGAAATTTCCTCACTACTAAATATTCCACAGTCCACTGTCAGTGGGATTATAACAAAGTGGAAGCGATTGGGAACGACAGCAGCTCAGCCACGAAGTGGTCGGCCACGTAAAATGACAGAGCGGTCAGCGGATGCTGAGGGGCATAGTGCGCAGAGGTCACCGACTTTCTGCAGAGTCAATCACTACAGACCTCCAAACTTCATGTGGCCTTCAGATCAGCTCAAGAACAGCGTAGAGAGCTTCATGGAATGGGTTTCCATGGCCGAGCAGCTGCATCCAAGCCTTACATCACCAAGCGCAATGCAAAGCGTGGAATGCAGTGGAGTAAAGCGCCGCCACTGGACTCTAGAGCAGTGGAGACGAGTTCTCTGGAGTGACCAATCACACTTCTCCGTCTGGAAATCCGATGGACCAGTCTGGGTTTGGCGGTTGCCAGGAGACGGTACTTGTCTGACTGCATTGTGGCGAGTGTAAAGTTTGGTGGAGGGGGGATCATGGTGTGGGGTTGTTTTTCAGGAGTTGGGCTCGGCCCCTTAGTTCCAGTGAAAGGAACTCTTAAAGCTTCAGCACCAAGAGCTTCTGGACAATTTCATGATCCCATTTTTGTGGGAACAGTTTGGGGACGGCCCCTTCCTGCTCCAACATGACTGTGCACCAGTGCACAAAGCAGGTCCATAAAGACATCCATAAAGTCTGTTTCCATTGACTTGCATTAAAAGTGGAGTATGTTATGTTTTTTCCATTTTTCCAAGTTACCATTATGGAAATACAAGGTTTTCTTCTCACAACTGCGGTGCGCATTAAATGCATATGCATGAGGAAGACTTTTTTCAGCACCCATACACTTTTTTTTATTTTTTATTTTATTAGTTTGCTCAAATGTAAATCAAGCGGAGTATGTAGTCAACTGCACTTCCAATTATTTCACGTTTTATTCCATCATCCCTCAACATCATATGTTTGATGGTAGGAAATGCATTTTGAGTTCATGGCCTATAAACTGGGCATTTAGGCTCGTACACCAGTTTTGTACACAACACGTGGCCAGAATGCACTTAAAAGGGCACAAAAAGCTTAGCACACTGACCCTGAGTTTTTGTTGATGCTGCCTTTAACTCCTTAAAGTCCTCCTCCAGTGTACTTGGTAGCGATTCATGTTCACATATAAATTAATCAAATGGACCAACATGTGAAAGCTTTCCAAGTGCTGATGTTTCCTATCACTGTCTAAAAGAAGCTCCATGCTGCCTTTATTGTTGGATGCACTGTAATAGTTTCTGATGGAACATGCGCACACATTCAGAATTCACATCACTACAAGCTGATTATTGATCTGTTTCATCAGAATAATAATAAGGGATTACTGACATGTCATTTGTAACTTGCAAAATGTTGGCTTATGACAAAAACACACTACAACCTAATGAGAAACGTCCATCTTTGGTCGTGCACATTCTTTATGTATCAAAATAAATGTGACAAAAGCATTAATCACATTATTACAGGACGAGAGTAGATTGAAAGGCATTTTTGTTAAAGATTATAACTCTACACTTTTGTTGAGTGACATGAATTTCTTCTTTAATCAAAACAACATTGAACAACATTGTGATTGATTATAGGATTACATTTCTTATTGCAACCAAAGGTGATATCAGTTAATATTGTGATAACAATTAGTTGTGCATTATTGTGCCTGGATTTCTATTTGTTTTCCATTATTTTGATCTTTCATACTGTGCATGACTTCAGAACACCCCAATATCTGCCTTTCTCTGTCACCACATACATTTACTGTCCTTTAATCCCAGTGCTCTCTAAAGATGAAAGGAGCCCTTGTTCCTTTCATAGCTCTTCATACATTAATACAGCATAGCGTGACAAAGTTTATGAACTTGTCTGTACATGCATGTTGACATGTATTAGCTCCCATGTTCATGGGTTGAACGTATGTGTGCATTTATGTATGTGGGTGGAACTCAAGCCTAATCCCTTCTTCAATGGTAGCACATTCTTTGGTCACTCGCGTGTTGTACCTGAGTGAACAGTGGAAGAATGAGCGAGTCTGGGGCATTCCACAGGCATCAAATTGCAGGATTACACTACCTCATACCCTCATTCATCACGCTCTTTCACCCCTCACTTGCCACAAAGCCTGATCGAGTTGCCAATATTAAATACATCATCGTGTATTAAGTATGCCATTACTGTATTTGTGCCCTGTAAACTGTAATACAGCAGTTTTACGGTCTGTAGCACATCTATAAAACATTTTATACACACTAGTAAATAAGTGTGTGACAGCAAACATTTATTCACTGCTCGTTTAAAAAAAAAATGTATTTATTGATTTACTTCATGCAAACCAGAGCAAGATACTGGTTTTTCCATGTGTAAATGTAACGGAACTTTTAAACCTGCTGAATGGTGTAATATCCTTTAATTTCATATTTAATGAACTAGCATAGAAACGCAACTATGCTCCATAAATATGCTCGGTGTGGCAGGTGGATATTATTCCTATACAAAAAGTCACACATCAGTAACAATGCCGTTATGTCTCAGGGAAAATGCTAAAATCATGGGGGGAAATCTGTCTCAGCTCTCGTTTATCAGGTGAAACAAGACTTTTCAAAGAGCTTCAGGTTAAATGGCTTTGGAGCAGAAGCCTTCAGGCTAACTGGCTACAAACATTCTGACAGTACAGTTTGTCACATTCACAATTATGTTCTTTCTTACTAGATTAATTATGGTTTTGTTGCCACATCAAAGATAATGAACTACAAGGGTGATTGTAGGTCCCATTAGCCCCTCTGTTTTTCCATCTCATCCCGCTTAAATGTCATTTATTCTCAAATAGGCCTAATTCAAATTCCTTGGATTTTATTACCTCTCTTTGCTTTTTCTGCAGTGCTGCAGCAAAACGATCATTTGAGTTCAATACAAACTAAAGGAGCTATTCTATGTGTGTGCAATAAAACTTGGACTTATTAAGGGATTAATCAGGTTGTACTCCACTGATGTCTAAGCTGGCTGGCTAACATCTACATATTCTCTAAAGTTTGTTTGTTGACTGATGTTGTGGTCTTTGCTTAGGCAGTAGACCCTGATGGCGTGAATAGATCACTGAATTAAGGGCTTCTTCTGTGGCTGTTTATAGGTTATCCTGCTCCTGCTTAAAAAGTAGGCAGGTCAACACATTTGATTGGCAAGTAGTTAAACAGGAGACAGCAGTTTGAGGGAATGTAAAAAACAGATTGCACAAAACTGACATATAATAATAAAAACCACTGTCCATCTCCTAACACTGTCCATCTCCTAACACTGTCCATCTCCTAACACTGTCCATCTCCTAACACTGTCCATCTCCTAACACTGATCACATTCTCAGAGCACCTCAACTCATTCTGACGTTACTAAAAAGCATTCAACCGAGAACAAAACCACAGACACTGACGTTACGTGACTTGGCTTAAAATCTACACTAAAAGGCTAAAAAAAACTTCCCATGTCTCCGCCCCTCTTACTAATCAAATGTTGGACAGTAGAGTTTGCAGCATTTCCATGCTAATTAGCCTCTAATGGCCTTGACAATCAGGGCAAAATGACTGCTGAATAAAGTAGATCTTTGGGGGCTGAGCCCCCCTAATGTTAAAATCCTAGAGTTGTTGTTTGTATACTCTAACCGCAGCCTTTACTGAACTGTGCTTTAATAACATTAAGCTTCTCGCACGCTGTAACCGCACTTCCCCCCACACCCACTTCAGTGTTGCAAGACATCAAATCTACGCGTTCTCTCTGCATCGTGTGCGTCAGGCTCCAGCCCTTGCTGGCCAAAGCACTTCAGACTTCAGCACACTGTCTTATTAAACACACCGGATTCAGCTCATCAGCTAATTAGCAAGGCCTTCATGAACTTAAATCAGAGGGTTAGATGGGAGCTCCCCAGTTTGACATGCCTGCTCTGCATGTTTGTATGTTTGGTTTGATGGTTGGTACAGCATGATGGGTAATACTGCTGCCCTCAACATGGATCCCTTCAGTTCTGCTCTAAGTCTGGGCTGGGCGAAAATGGAAAATCAGAGACAGGGAAGAAAGCGCTGTGTAAATAAGTGACGGTCTCCCCAACAAAACATTCTACAAATTGAATTTAAGAAACAATAACATGAGCTCCACATCGCAGTGAATTTCCTACGTCTGAGCCTGAGAGTCATTTTAAAGGTAAATATTCTTTCAGAACTTTTTAAAGTCACAATCTAGTCGCTGAGTTTTGTTGTTTGTTGTTACTGTTGAAGAAAGTTACCCAGCAACACGCTGGTTTTTAATTGGTGAAGAAAATTCCACACAAAACCATTGACCACTATTTACTTTAGTAATCAGGCAGAATATGTAATCAGCCATGCTTCCAAACTTCGTCAGTTTAGTGAAGTCCTCCTTAAAGTGGACATTGTTATTGTGTAATGAGCTCCTGACGGGACAGGCTCACTGAGCACCAACTGGACATTATATGTCTCTGCTCTTTACTATGGACTGACGCTTTGTTTATACATCCAGACAGTGGCATATTGCACTGCCACTTTATATATACAGCCATAAATATTGTATATGGCATTGCCTCTTTTTTTATAACTCCATAAATATTGAATAGCCACTTTTTATACCTCCATAAATATTCCATATTGTACTGCCTCTTTTTTATACCTCCATAAATATTTTATATTGCATAGCCTCTTTTTTATATACATCCCTAAATATTGCATATTGCACTGCCACTTGTTTATACACTCACGCATATTGCACAACTATTACACAATGCATGTTATTGTTTATAGTGTTTAGTCACTTGGTTCATCCATTGGATGTGATGTACACCACCTGCACTGTCACCTGCATAATGTGATTTCACTTAATCTTGTACTGCACATTGTATTTTATGATTAAGTGTATTTTTTTATACATCTCTACTTTTTCTATTTATGCATCTGTTTTATAGCATACAGGTAATAGGTGACTTTCCCTCTGGGAGTAATAAACTGATCCATCCAGAGTGCATGGTGTTTTTTCCCTGCTGCACGTTTAGATTAGTACCTATGCAGAGAATAATATATGTAGAACTGTACAAAATGTCAGTGTGGCTTTGAAAAACAATAATGTGCAAATAAGCAAATTAACTGGTTTTATTCAGTTCAAATACTTTGAAATTAAACAATGCAAAGCAAAATTGTAGTTTAGATGAACAAAAGTTATAGTTTTGTAGTTTTGAACTAAAGAAGAAAACTTCAAAGGCGTTTTCACTGATCGACTCCATTTATACTGAAGGCTAAAATTGTTTAAAAAAAAAGTTAAATAGTTCCTTTTATGTAAACATTAAACTAAACCAGTCATTTCTTTCTCTGATGGTAACAAAGTGTGACTACAATCAAGGTGGATGTTGAGAAGTGATTAAAAGCTTTGTGCAAGGCCTCTACGGGAACATACGGATACCCGTTGGAAGAAGTCAGACGCAGTGTTATGCGTAACGGTGTACGTTGCGGCTGCCTTTTCAAATGTGCTGTCACCTTAGTCTCTGTGCCTTACGGCGAGCGTGGGCGCAATGAGGGAGGGTTGCCAAGTGTACCCCCTCAACCCCCTCCAGTCACATGTCTTTGAAGAATCAGCATGACTGCAGTATGACCTCATATGCACTGTCACCTCAAAGGGGAAATTAAGTTTGGGACACAATGGCAAGCCGGTGACGGAGTTGTGCGTTTATCTTGACATGGCAACAATATAGCTGGCACAGGACGAGCCCACCTTCTGCATCTCTGAATTCAACACCTGTGCTTTCCCACAACTACATCAGGCAGAATGATCATTATTATGGCTTTCTTTGTCACCTGTGCTTTTTCCATGGAAAATCAGGAACAGCTGGTGCTGTGGATATTATGGTAGATAAAACAAACTAAAGGTCTAAACAAACAGGTGGTGGAACTTTTTGTCTGTTGAAAATGAAAGTGGCCTTTTAAACACCTGTCATGTCGTCATTCTGTCGTCTATCAGTCTATAGCTTGTCTTTAACTGATCTGTGATTAAGAGAAACTGTGAATTTCTTCTGTTTCTAGGATGATGACAGTAACTTCCACATGGACTATATAGTGGCGACGTCTAACCTGAGGGCAGAGAATTATGATATCCCAGCAGCAGATCGACACAAGGTGGGAGATTACTGTTAAAGGCAGTCTGCTGTAGTCTACTGCACCTCTCTTTGTCTTTGTGTACAGGGATGCGGGAAGCTGTTTGCAGTGGGGGTTCTGTAACTTCAAGCAGCATAAATGCGACCTCTTGTAAAATAATATGCTATTTTTACTTTTCACTTGACTTTTTAATTAAGATTAAGATTCCCTTATTAGTCCCAAGCAGGGAAATTTCACCTCTGCATTTAACCCATCCATGAATTGAAACACCACACACACACTCTAGTGAGCACACACACACTAGGGGGCAGTGAGCACACTTGCCCGGAGCGGTGGGCTGCCCAATCCGCAGTGCCCGGGGAGCAGGTGGGGGTTAGGTGTCTTGCTCAAGGACTCCTCAGTCATGTGCTGTCAGCTCTGGGGATTGAACCGGTGACCTTCCGGTCACAGGGCTGGTTTCCTAACCTCTGTGACTGCCCCATGACTTGGTTGGATCATTAACATCAAACAGATTGTCATTACATGCTACAATGTGGTGAGAGACAACAGTATTCAGGTTTCAGAACTAGCCTAAATTCTGCACTTTTACTCTGGACACCTTAAACCTGTTGGTTTTTTAGTGACTTGCCCCCGAAGTTGAGGCAGTTGTTGAGGGAAGTGACTTGGCCCATTTTAACGAATATGCAGTGCTGATTTAAACAGTGCCCCCCCCGCAACCCTGACGGAGAAGCGGCTTAGAGGATGGATGGATGGATGGATGGATGGATGGATGGATGGATGGATGGATGGATGGATGGATGGATGGATGGATGGATGGATGGATGGATGGATGGATGGATGGATTTAAAGAGTGCCTGACAACTGCAGATCAGAAATATTTCTTTGTCTAATTTCTGAAAATCTTATTTCAATGATTGAATGTCTATTAATCCTAAACGTAAACCATTTGTATCTGAAGCCTAATGCTTAAATGCTCAGTGTGTATATTGACGTCTCAGACATATAGAGATTCATCAGTCATGGATTTTTATGGCCAATTCTTTTGAAAAAAATTTGATTTTCTGATTGGCCAGTGGCAATTTTTTTTCTTTTATTAATGTTTGAATAGCATATTGGCCATTTTTTATAACAGGCAACAAAAACCAACAATTTTAATTCACTTTTTTGAACAGACACACTGATATGAAACATGGCCCTGATAGATGCATTCATAAGAGCATTTTCATAGGTAACGTGCAGCACTAACGTGGTGCTTATAGGTATGAAAGCATGATTTCTAGCCCTTTTCTGGTAGGCGCCAGTTATTGGCTGAGCGTACAGCGTAGCACAGCTCTTACATTCAGAAACCACATTCTATATGAAGTAAACAGCCCACAACCTTATTCAGTCAGAGAGGTTATAAAACAGGAGTTGAAAGGTTGAAACGTGATTGGAAACCTTGTAATTCTTAACACAGTTTGTTTATGGAGAAAAGGCTGTATTTCAATAAAGAGCCCATCAGCTCTCTGGTTACGCTGCCAACAGAGAAGAGCCCGCTCTTCATCAGGGAGTAGAAAATGCTAGTTTGACCTTCAGTTTTAAGTGTTTAGGTTTCTCCCCAGTCAAAGGAGCCTGGTCTTGTATGGCTGGAGATAACCACCCACAGGCTACCAGGTTCCTCCACTACTCTTCAGAAACAGGCCAACATAGTAAATAAGAATTGTTTATTAAATGCAGTTACATATCCATTAGTTTGATGCTAATGGACATTAGCATATCGCTACTGTACAGAAAGGCTCACACAGTGAATATTTCTGTGAAATGCTAATTGTTTTTGATTGTGATAAAAAAAATCAAAACTCATAAACATGCTGGAATATTGCAGCATGTGTACTGTTGTGTTAGTAGGGTCTGCTGAGGACTACAGGAAAAAACTAGGACTGCTATTAAAATGAATGAACTACATAATATAAAATAACATTTTATTTTAAAAGGTTTTAGTGGGATAGTACTGATCATATTACTCTTTCAAAGTTTCAGATGCTATAAAAGCAAAAATAGTTGAAATGCCATCTTTAATTCCAGGTTCTTTAGAAATTGCCAAAAAACATAATGCAATTAAGTAAATTGCCCATTTGCTGAGCTTGTGTTGTGATTTTATGATTAAATTAATTTTTTATTGTTCAGATGACTGTAAATAATTGTGATGGGCCTGTTGAGTGTACTTTGAAAACTTATTTTTTGTTGAGATTTTTGAAATGCAAAATACTTTTTGATCTGCAGAGCAAACTCATCGCTGGACGCATCATCCCAGCCATCGCCACGACAACGGCTGCAGTGGCTGGCCTTATGTGTCTGGAACTGTATAAGCTGGTACAGGGCCACCGGCGCATCAGCTCATTCCGCGTCGCGTACGTTAACATGGCCGTCCAGTACTATGTCCTCTCGCAGCCTGGCAGGGCTCCAACGTTCACGGTGAGTAAGACAAGTTCCCCTGGTTGGGATGTCCAGTTTTGTCCAAGAAAAGCTGATGACCGACTCTTGAAGAAAAAATGGTGTTTTAAATGAAAAAGTGAGGCCTGGCTGCCTTACAGTATAACTCAACTTAGTAAAGTTAACCGGATGTAAGACAGAATATTGTTCTGTAAACTTACGATTAGAGTCAGAGCGAGTCTTTTTACAGTGTATGCTCTGATATCACATCTAATTAGCGTTCAATGCTGCAAATGAAGCATTTCATTATGTTGCTATGTCTCTTCTCATGCTTATAATTAGACTAGATTGGAATCCTCTCATGCAGGTACATGGCCTTTATGGTAATTATGGTACGATATGAATGATTTTTTGTTTGAGAGAATGGAAAGCAATATAAATTTAAATGAACAAAAGCAACATGTTGTCAGTTCAGAGACTATTCTGATGTAAAATGCCGAGGCAGGACGGTGCACCTTCGTTTAATTCAAACACCATAGATTTTCCACAGCGTTGGTCATGATGTGTCTGTCTAGCCACATTAGCAGGAACATGTTCGAAGACATTTTACCTGGTTTTGGAATTTTTATTTTTTAATTAACTAAAAAAAAAAATTGTAAAGGTTCTGCTATCAAAGAACACCTGGGCGCTAATGATTTGTCTGTATGCAGTTCTGCCTAAATATTGATCGGACAGTTTTCTTTTCAGGACTGTTGTTAAAAGCACATGTTGGTACAGGTTTGGCCCAAAGCTGCTTTAAACTTCTGAAAGGTTTGAGAGTTCGCACCACAACAAGAGAATGTAGATTATGGTGTTATTCACAAGGTAGAACTTCACTTGTGCAGTATTATAAAAAAAAAAAGAAAAGCAAGATCTGAGCTTTGTAGTTAACACGTTATTACAAACTGACCAGGAAAATGTGCTCATTGTGGGGAAAACTAGGCGTCCCCAAACTTTTAACTGTACTTCAGGTACCAGTGTATGCATGTCGCTCCAAGGCAGAGCTCGAGTGCGGCGGACACTCATTCATATTAAAGAAGTATGAAGTAAGAAACCTAAAGGCTGAAGTCTAAACATCTAAATCATTCAAAGGAACCCTCTTCAGCAGCTGCACTCATTGCGCTGTGTGTGTGTGTGTGTGTGTGTGTGTGTGTGTGTGTGTGTGTGTGTGTGTGTGTGTGTGTGTGTGCGCATGCGCGCTCAGCCACAGTCTGGGCCTGAATCAGCCCAGGCTTAAACGATCCCGCTGTTATCCTGAGGGGCTTACAGCATTTAGTAACTGTACACCCACCCACACAGACCCTTCAGCCAGATCCATGCGTTTACTCATTTTAGAGAACTTTGCCTGAACAGAGTGTGTTCACAATTCAGAGACGGAGTAAAGACGTTCTTTCTGGAGCACTTAGACGTGAGGCTTAGATAAGATTAATGTTTAAAACTGGGGTTTTCAGCACTCCCATCTGTGCTTCATGTAGAAAGACCTTTATTGAGTGGAGCTGCAGCCGAAGCCTGCGTGAAGCCACAGGTTGGCCTTTTGAGGAGGAAAAAAGGAGGAGAAGAGGTCACGGTTGATACAATAACACCCTGCAGTTGGCTGTAATGATTTATTAGCCTACAATGATTTTATTTGTGATTCTTTAGGAGAAGATTGGTTACATCATGAAAGCTGGAATTTCACCTCCATTCAATTTGACTATTTTTGATCAAATCTAACGGAGTTGCTTAGACAGCAGTGATATAAAGACATTAAAGACAATTCATAAAGCAAAGAAGATGGTTCTTCAGGGGTTCTTTAGTAAAGGAAAGGGGTTCTATATAGAACCATGGACACTCAAAGAACCCTTTGCATGATTAAAGGTTTTTTCGTATCATGAAAGCATTATTTTTTCCAGATTAATTGAGAATGTGCTTTAGATAGTTCTATATAGAACCTTTTTATAAGGGGTTCTGTCACCAAAGCCTTCCTTTATTGTTACAAGCTTGACATTGTAACAAATAAGAGTCCTTTTTGTGCTATATAGCACCGTTTTCAAACAAGGTTCTATTTAAAGATTCTCCATCAGTCTGAAGAACCCTTTCACAATGCAGTGATCATGCCAAAGGGTTCTTAGTGTCCACGGTTCTATATAGATCCTAAAGAAACCCTGAAGAAGCATCTTTTTCAAGAATGTAGCTTGAGGAAAAAGAGATGGAAGATGAAAAGCAAAAAGGACCCAAACGTTGCTTCAAACATATGTTTAAATGCTTGGAATCATTTGTTGTCAACTTATTTTATATACAACTATGAATTATATAATAACAGATGTAACTCTAGGCAGCACGGTGGCGTAATAGGTAGCGGTGTCTCATCACAGCGAGGAGGGCCTGGGTTCGATTCCCCGGCCGGGTGACCGGGGTCCTCTCTGTGTGGAGTCTGCATGTTCTCCCCGTGTCTGCGTGGGGTTCCTCCGGGTTCTCCGGTTTCCCCCCACAGTCCAAAGACATGCAGTCAGGCCAATTGGACAAGCTAAACAGCCCCTGGATGTGAGTCTGTCTGTCTGTCTGCCTGTGTCTGTCTGCCTGCCCTGCGATGGACTGGCGACCTGTCCAGGGTGTATCCTGCCTTCCGCCCAATGACCGCTGGAATAGGCTCCAGCACCCCCTGAGACCCAGAGGGAGAAGCAGCTTAGATGATGTGTTTGTGTGTGTGTGATGTAAGTCTTATAAACTAGACACCAAAGCATGTTTGTAGATGTTTTATTCAGTGTTTCCAGAGGTTGGCATATATGAGTAGATGATATAGTGTAATGATCTATTTCCAGTACTTTTTATCTACCTCACGTTTTGATCAACACATTTCAGTTAGGAGTCTTCCTCGATGTTCTACAGCTTGGTTCATCTTTCTGGACACATCTGACATTTTCTTCGTTTTTACAGCTTTCTACGTTTCTATTAATTGCTTGAAAACTTAGACTCTCTACTGGATTACGATCACTGAATTCATTTTAATATATTCATCTGCAACTAGACATTGTTTTTATTTTTAGTACTAGTAGTGTCTTCTGTCAGAATGTAGGTCCATGAGACAAAGCTGGAAAAGCTCATTTTAGGCAGTGATAAGTTAGGAATCTCATCAGTGCTGCATTCGTCTCCTGAATCTGATCATTCCAATGAATGGGCTCTAAGTCTGTTATCTTTTGTGTTGTACCATCTTATATAAACATATCATAACATGTTCATGAGTGTTTAAATCAATATTCATAAAGCATGCATGTTTCACATGACATTAATATGGACTACTGTCATTTTTTTCAAAATAAAAGTCCTTTATTTTGTTCCAAAAGTGCTCATGGAACATGCTTCAGTGTCAAAGCACTTAATGACCAAACAGAGAAAGTGAGGTCATTTTTATTTTTGCTGACCAGAAATAAGGTGTTTCTGGAAAATAATATACTGCTTTTAAATTAAAGAAATTATTTATCTTGAAAAAGAATTATTTATTTAGAAAACGTGTCTCAGTACATTTACATAGAAGTCCATAGTAATATAATGTAAACCATGTAAACTTTATTAATATTGATTTAAACAGTGTTTACATATAAAAGGGCTGTCTCCAAACTATTGAGAGCAGCTTACTGAAACAAATGGAGAAATTGTGTGGAAAGTGCAGAGTCGAAAATTGTAAACGATTCCAGATCCAGATGTGTTTGTAAGCAGAAGAGCAGATATTTAATTAGGATTAAAATGTAATGAGAGCCATGTTTTCATTATTTGACACAAACAGTCAAAAGTGCAGAGTGCACCATTCATGGGGATGCAGGTTGGGCTCCTGGGGGAGGGGGGAGAAGGGGTCATGCCCGATGAAGTAATATATCAGTTGCCCACCTTCTGGAGGAGGAGGTCCCCCACCCCCTGTGCAGAGTCAGAGATCAGGGTCTTTTTTACCCAAGGGGACAGGCGGTGAGCTGGGCTTTGAAACACGCCATATTGAGTTACTAATGAGAGATGACAACAACCTGGAGTGCCATAACTGTTTATTCTGTCTCTCCAAAATGGTAACAGCAAAAGGAAAAACAGTTATTATTGGACGTTTATGAAACAAGATTTTATTCCAAGTAATTTCTGACAACTTGTACTGTAGATTGTGTGTGTAGTAAAAAAAACAACAACAAAAAAAAAACGTTAGTGTATAAATGCTCAGATTTGTAACAAACGATCTGGTGATTCACAACAGAATTAGGAGTAGAAACAGAATTAGGCCTAAAATGAGGAAATAGAAACAGGATTAAAGTTAGGATTGGGATGGAATTAGGGCTAAGATTATGAATAGAAACAGGATTAGGGCTATAATTAGGAACAGAAACAGGATTAGGGTTAGGATTAGGAATAGAAACAGAAATAGAGCTAAGATTAGGTATAGAAACATAATTCGCTCTAAGATTAAGAATAGAAATAGGATTAGGACTAAAATTAGGAACAGAAACAGAATTAGGGCTAAAATTAGGAAATAGACACAGGATTAGAAACAGAAGTACAATTAGGGCTAAGATTAGGAATTGAATAAGACTGGGGTAGAAGATGATTAAGATTATGAATATGAACAGAATTAGAATTGGTATTGAATTTCTATTCAATATTTAATTGGTCAGGGTTAGGATAGGGTCAGGGTTAAGTTAGGGTCAGGGTTATAGTGGTCTTCTTGAATGTAAGTCAATGTAAGCACCTATGAAGTCTGTACTGTAGGCTATCAAAATAGGGTTACCCAAATTCTCGTTCCATTTGAAAGACTTGCTTTATTATCGGTCATAGAGACGCTGTTGTTTTTAGGCCTTTGAATGTGCACTTCTCTTCTAGCCTTCCATCTCTCCCTTTCACTCCCTCCAGCACTCCCTCTGTCTTTGTTTCTCTCTCTCATGTGTCTGGCAGCAGTCTGCTCTCAGGAGGGAGGAAAACTTTCCACACGTGGGACTGGTTAAGCATCGGCCAGAACACACTCCACATTAGCACACTGATACTGTTTGACTGCAGTCACTTGGCAGAGAGAGGGAGAAAGAAGCAGAGAAGGAGGGAGAGAGAGAGAGAGAGAGACCTGAGTGAGCGCCCAGGGATCCTGCAAGGGCAGCATTTTTCCAGCTATATTTCTATACATTTTTCTTCATTGGCCCTGTAGAAGTTGACTTATAAAAGAGAGAGAGAGCGGAGAGGCAAAAAAGAGAGACTCCAAAATGAGAGAAGAGAAAAGGGGACTGTGAGAAATAGAGCAGAGAAAGGTATCGAGAGAGTAGAGAGAGCAAAAGAGAAACAGCAAAGAGACAATGAGAGAGAACATGAGAGAGAGAAATGAAAGAAACAATGGGAGACACCAGAGAAAGAGAGAAATATGAGAGAGAAGAAACCAAAAAGAGAGAGACACCAAAATGAGGAGGAGACAGAGAGAAACAGACCAAAAGACCAAAGAAAGAGACCAAAACGAGAGCAAGCGAGAGACGGAGAAAATGTAAGGCAGCTTGTTTGATTTAGTGCGATTTTGGTAGTAAAATAGATACAAATAATAAACATTCAGATAAACTGCTGTCTGAACAAAACTCTCTGCGTTTCTGACGTTTTTCAGTTGCCATGATTTGAAAATGCCTGTTGGTCTTTACATTGTATGTAAATTTCATGTTGAATGGACCAAAAGAAACGGCCCAAAATGACCTGAAAAGACGTCTGGTTCCATTGACTTACATTAGAAGTAAAGTGTGTTTTTTCTCTCTCCTATAAAGTCACCATTTGGAGATACAAGGTTTTGTTTCTGACAACAGTGACAACAGAGTAGTAAAACATAAGCAGGTTGTTTTTTAAGAAAGTTATTGGTATGCGAGTTCAGCTTTGGATACACTACACCAGTGGTTCCCAGCCCTGGTTCTAGAGGCCCACTGCTCTGCCATGTTAATGTTTTCTCTGCTCCCACCACACCTAATCCAGCTCTCCAGCTCATTAACAGCCTTACTGAGTCAGTGGAGTATTAGTGGCCCTTCTGGACCAGTGTTAAGAACCACTGCAGTACACAGCTGAGGTCAGATTATGGAGTGACTCTCACACGTTCCCACATATTTTTGCAGATATGAGGGAACACACGCTATGCAGCTCGTAAAATGTTGCTGACTGAACTGAACTTGTGCTCTCCTGTTTCTAGAAGTTGCAGATAAACCAAATGTGGTGCAGCTTGAACAAATAAGTGCTTTCTGCCCAGATAAATGGCTTTACACATCGTTTTCTCAGATGGCCTACACTTTTATGGGATGTTTTTTTCAGTGTTTAAAGTTCTATATAGAACTGTTTTCTTCACTAAAGAACCCTTTGCATGGTGGACAGTTTTTCAGAGTGATGAAAATGCTGCAGTTTTATATAGAGCCTTTTTGGAAGGTGGTCTATATGGGGCCTCCAAGTGGCGCAACTGTCTAAGCATCGGCCCCATCATCAGGAGATCACTGGTGATGCTACAGCAATCTGTGTCTGGGGGTCCAAGAGATCAAAATTGCCCTTGCTGTCTGGGTGGGTATGTTGCCCCTTCCCCCATCACCCAAACGCGATGCCAGTCAGCGCAGACGTAACAGACGTGTCTGTTAGCTGACGTAACAGATGTGGTGGTTGGTGTGTTCGGCTGTCCAGTGACGTTGCATGAGTGGCAGTTTGAAAAGATGTGGTGTCTGGTTTCGCAGGTCTTGGAGGAAGCCTGTGTTGGCCTTCGCCCTCCTAGTGCTGGTAGTATCAAGTGATTGGTGGAGCCATGACTAGTGGGTGGAATTGGAGATGACTAAATTGGGGAGAAAATTGGTGGTTCTGCATAGGACCAAAAAGGTTACTGGCTTGATATCATGATAATAGAAGAACCCTTTTTAAGCTTTGGATACACTACACCAATGGTTCCCAGCCCTGGTTCTAGAGGCCCACTGCTCTGCCATTTTAGGGTTTTCTGTGCTGTATAGAACAATTTTAAAAGGTTCACAGCCATCTGCAGCACATTCTCCATCAATCGTATCGGAAGAACTATTTTAATCATGCAAAGGGTTCTTTAAGTGTTCCTGGTTCTATATAGAACCATTTTCTTTACTGAATAGCCCTTAGAGTATTATTTTCTGTTAAGATTGTAAGAGTTTTGCGCAGTATGCATACACTACAAGAGCATTTGTTGGACAATAGACATGCTGCTGCTGAACTGCAGTGAGAGATGCTACCACCATTGTCATGATGAGATTTATAGGACAGTAGACAGTAGACGGATATTTTCAGCATCCTGTTTTCTCTCGAGGATGTCCTCTCCAAAACAGCCCCCTGCTATTTTCTGCACCTTCAGGAGAGTAAATCAAAGATGTTTTTGAACCCATACCAAGTTTATAGTGACTGCATACAGACTGCAAATAAGCAAATTGTGGGTGATTTTTATATGTAAATAATTTCTAAAGTGGCTCTATACTGGGCAGTGAAACTGAGACCGTGTACAAAACTCTCTGACCCTCGTAAGCGGTATGTTTTTGTCAGTGTACACATGAAGACCTCTGCCGCATTAAATCATACACAGCGCCGCGCTTTTCACATATACACATTCTCTGTTTATCTTAGCTTCCCGGGCTGTAAGAGCACGTATAAACTTACACGTGTGTTGTGCTGAAAAGGTCCAGTAGACTGTGTAAATTATAGAGATCAGTTTGATGTAGTGGTGATTCCAGCCTTTTGGACTTTACTCCAGACCGTTTCCCAGTGTGTAGCAGGGTGGACACCGTGGGAATGTAAGTGTCTGTGGGAGATGAGCCATCCTGAAAGGCTTTGAGGTAATATTCAGACGTCCTGTAGGTCCCAGGCTTGCTCACTCTGTCACAGCCGTCACTGCAGAAGGCTGCAGGTTTCTGGTGAATAGTTACTTTTCTTTTTTTTAGCAGACTAAATTTCCTTACAGTCTTGGGGAGTTTTGTGGGACCGGGACCGCGTCCGCTCTCACTGCAGCTGTGGAGATTTTCTTGTGACGTGACGGAGTTAGAAGTGGCAGCACTCGCCCCAGACCTGACCTGGCTTGTTTTGGCTAGTGCTCAAAAGAGGCCCTCTCACCTGCTTTATCCTTTTGCCTTTCTTTTTCTGCTTTCCTAACCTTCACTTGTCTCATTAATAGAATATATAGCCCTAACATATGGTAAAAAAAAATAATGTAAAATGTGCCATAACTTATGTACAGGTCACATTTTACAGTTTATGATTCATTCATTATTTAACATAATGAATAAGTGTGTGTGTGTATGTATGTATGTATGTGTATATATATATATATATATATATATATATATATATATATATATATATATATATATATATATATATACACTGTGTGTGTGTGTGTCTGACCCAGTTTCTTCTGTTTTTTGCTAATTTGTCACCTTTAAATCATCCTACTAATTTTAATATAAGGTCAAATCAGTCAGTGCAGCATTTAAATGATCGTCCCATTTCTTAAGGATAAAGATTTATTCAAAACCTCTACCACCCATGTGAAATTGTCCCTCGACATAACTAGTTGTGCCACACTTGGCAATTGCAACTGCAATCGGACGCTTGCAATAACTTGCAATGAGTCTTTGAGTCTTTCACATCACTGTGGAGGAATTTTGTCCCACTTTTATTTGCGCAATTCTTATTTGGCTACACTGGAATGTTATCAAGCATTAACTGCTTTTTTAAGGTTCTACCACAGCATCTCAATGGGATTCAGGTCAGGACCTCGCCTTGGCCACTCTTTTGAGTCATTCAGAGGTGAATCCGCTTGTGTGCTTCAGATTATTGTCCTGCTGCAACTTCACTGGATTTAGGTCACAGACTCACTGACATGGCAGACATTCACCTTAAGGATTTTCTGATGGAGAGCAGAATTTTTGGTGTCAATTTATGACAAGTCATACAGGCCCTACAGAAGCAAGGCAGCTTGAGGAAGTCGTGGGGGTCTACATGTTTTTGGCAAATGCAAGATGAGCATTGGTGTTCTTTTTGGTCAGCAGTGGTTTGTGCCTTTCTGCCATCGATGCTACTTTTGCCCAAAGTCTTTCTTGTTGTTTACTGGTGTACATTGGCCTTAACTGAGGCAAGTGAGATCTGCAGTTCTTAAGATGTTTGTCTGGGGTTTTTTCTGACCTCCTGGATGAGTCATCAATGCACTCTTGGTGAAAATTTGGTAGGCTGGCCATTCTTGGTGAAGTTCACTATTGTTTCAGGATAAATGCTCTCAATGTGTGGTCTCTAGCAATGGTTTTGTAACCCTTTCCAGACTGGTCCGTTTTAATTACTTTATATGCATTTGATTCTCTTTAGAAGGTGGTGCATTATTATTATTATGATATTTTAAAATGTATTTATATCTTCAGTAGTCCAATAACATTTTCATTCTGTGAATGCAGAGATCTCATGAGTCTGAATATGAAAATCATGTGGACATGAAAATATGGCGAACACAGTTTCCAAAGCACAATGCTGGGGGGCTTTATACCCCTCTTGATTTTGGGCATGGTGATCTTAGGCTGCTTCCCATTCTATTTGTCAAAGCTTGGCAATAACTACTGCAGGTTAAGTTGGAAACCTTAAGCCTTGGCTTGTCCAAACACATCACACGCTGTAGATAAAACCGCGTTCTGCCCGAGGCATGCTGAAGCAACGCTGCCATCTGCACAGCTACATGTTCAAAAGCTATGCTGTTAAACCTGTTTAATACTCATGCAGATCTTGCTGTGCCTATAGGCATCAACACCAAGAACTTGTACATCTAAGCCACTTTGTTTAAACATCCTTTGGGGCACTAATAATTCATAAGAGTTTCATATTCAAAGCTGTTTTCATATCTGCAGCAGTGCTTATTGCATATTTTCTCCGTGAAGTCATTATATATTGTTCAAGGCTTGAGGGAAATCACACCAAGACGTTATTACTGCAGAGAAAAGTAGCATGTTTCTACTTCATTTTCTACTCAACTCTCCTCGTGGTTCAGAGCGCCCAGATGTGGAGATATTGTGCGTATTATGTTTCTTCAGTGGTCTGGATTTCTTTTCAGAGATTGTTTTTCCCCTGTGTTATGGTTTGTTGTAGAGAAAACTGGGACAAGTTCTTAATAACCCTCTTGGGTGCAGTTGAATGAAAGGAGATCAGTGGGCAGAAGGATGTTGTGGAGGTTTTGAAGCATAGATGTGGGCAGTGATTGACTACATGTTCTGATTTCCCAGGTGTACAATCAGATGGACAGAAAGTCTGTGGTCTTTCCTGTGTCTTGAGCCATGAGCCTCATTTTTCTCAACATTCATTCATTATTTACCTTATTTACCCTCTTCTGTATGTCCTCCATCTGTTTTTGGCCTTGAACGATATCTCTGCAACCTGTTTGTCCTTGCAACGTCCTGTCTGCATCACTCCACTCCTTCTTTCTCAGCTTTCCCTCTCTCATATTCAAGCAAAGCATATTTTAATAGAAGGAAAAAACTCTCAGCTTTTATGTACCTCAATATAATGACCTACTTCTTTTGGGGTGTTTTTGTCCCTTTCTTTATGAAATGAGGTTTTCTTAACACAACGATAATATATAAGTAAAGTCCAAGGCCAGACCAATACATTGGTTTGTCGACAGTATCGGCTGATATTGA
This sequence comes from Pygocentrus nattereri, assembly GCF_015220715.1. Lineage (NCBI taxonomy): Eukaryota > Metazoa > Chordata > Actinopteri > Characiformes > Serrasalmidae > Pygocentrus > Pygocentrus nattereri. The sequence goes on along the minus strand of NC_051236.1, from coordinate 266,036 downwards.
GAAGCTACAGTTTTATCTATAGTGATAAAAACATGCACTATATTTCCAAAAGTATTTGCATATGAACTTGACTGACATCCCATTCTTAATCCATAGGGTTTAATATGATGTCAGCCCACCCTTTGCAGCTATAACAGCTTCAGCTCTTCTGGGAAGGCTTTCCACAAGGGTTAGGAGTGTTTATGGGAATTTTTGACCGTTCTTCCAGAAGCACATTTGTGAGGTCAGACACTGATGTTGGACGAGAAGGCCTGGCTCACAGTCTCCGCTCTAATTCATCCCAAAGGTGTTCTATGGGGTTGAGGTCAGGACTCTGTGCAGGCCAGTCAAGTTCTTCCACACCAAACTGGCTCATCCACGTCTTTATGGACCTGCTTTGTGCACTGGTGCGCAGTCATGTTGGAGCAGGAAGGGGCCGTCCCCAAACTGTTCCCACAAAGTCGGGAGCATGAAATTGTCCAAAATCTCTTGGTGCTGAAGCTTTAAGAGTTGCTTTCACTGGAACTAAGGGGCCGAGCCATCTCCTGAAAAACACCCCCACACATGATCCCCCCTCCACCAAACTTTACACTCGGCACAATGCAGTCAGACAAGTACCCAGACGGAGAAGCGTGATTGGTCACTCCAGAGAACACGTCTCCACTGCTCTAGAGTCCAGTGGCGGCGCTTTACTCCACTGCATTCCACGCTTTGCACTGTGCTTGGTGATGTAAGGCTTGGATGCAGCTGCTCGGCCATGGAAACCCATTCCATGAAGCTCTCTATGCTGTTCTTGAGCTGATCTGAAGGCCACATGAAGTTTGGAGGTCTGTAGTGATTGACTCTGCAGAAAGTCGGTGACCTCTGCGCACTATGCCCCTCAGCATCCGCTGACCGCTCTGTCATTTTACGTGGCCGACCACTTCGTGGCTGAGTTGCTGTCGTTCCCAATCGCTTCCACTTTGTTATAATCCCACTGACAGTGGACTGTGGAATATTTAGTAGTGAGGAAATTTCACGACTGGACTTGCTGCACAGGTGGCGTCCGATCACAGTACCACGCTGGAATTCACTGAGCTCCTGAGAGCGACCCATTCTTTCACTAATGTCTGTAGAAGCAGTCTGCAGGCCTAGGGGCTCGGCTTTATACACCTGTGGCCACGGAAGTGACTGGAACACCTGAATTCACTGATTTGGATGGGGGAGTGAATACTTTGGAAATATAGTGTAGTCGATAATGCACCTTTTAGTTAGACATTTTTATTTTATTAAATACATCACAGCAATACTGGTTGAACTGGTGTATTTGAATACCATCATGGCTAAAATAACAAAACCAAATGAGAAATATAAGCCCTCTGTGGCTGCATCATTCATCATATGTCACTGGATTTTCTGAATAAAACCTTGTAATGCAGCTGAAATAAGAATAACCCCACATGTATGTTTGAAGCTATTGTTTGCATGCAAATAAGTCTACGATCATATAACTTCAGTGATGAGGTTCTCAGCATGCAGCAATAGTCATATTTCGGCTCCTTAATGACCATGTAGTTCATAGGAAAATGTCTGTTTGGAGTAATGTACTAGCTTTGAAGCATTTAACTTGGTTTGGGAGCATTTTAATTCAGCCCAGGGCTCAATATCAGTGGTTTTCAAAAACCCAATTCATTTTTGTCATTGAGAAAATCAACTTAGACCCAGATTTCCTAATATGAACATGCCAACTACCGAATGTCGTTGCGACTTCAAAGGCCTATTAATAGAAACTAAAATCGAAAATTCTGTGTAGCTCCGCCCCAGTGTCGCAATATTTATATCATTCACAACTGTTAGTTTCTGCTGTTTGTTTCAGTTGAATAAACGACGGTTAAGAACTGGCAGTCACATTGGCCAGTAAAGCACTGTTGAGTTAAAAGTATTAAAGTACGAATTGATCATTTTATTTTATCAAACAATATCCCCTTAAAATTGTTGTTGCTCATAAAATGTTCCTAACAGTTGGGCCCTAATAAACACAGCATGTTGTCTGTTATACATAGACATTCCCACAGGCTCTAGCTTTTTTTCCCCAAACACTCTTGTTGGGTTTAAACCTCAGTTTAGCTTGAAGGAGTTTATATGTGTGTGGAGGGGGGGCAGAAATGACTGCTATTTCCTGCTATCACAGGAAGCCCCTCTATTGGAACCAGATTTTCTTGAGAGCAGCATTGCGATGTGGCTGCACTTTTTATTCCTCTAATCATTCACAGCTTCAGCAGGAGGGAGAGGGAGCGAGAGAGAGGGAGGAAGGGAGGGAGCGAGAGGCTTTGAGGCTTCAAAGCCCATATGCTGAACTTCTCTTTATGTCTTTCTCAGACCTTTCCCTCCTCGTGATAAAGTTCCTAAAGGAAAGAACTTCCTAACTCACTCAGTCACCCTGCCTGCCTCCTAGCCAGGTTATCACAGGGGTTATATATTCATTACTTTTCATTTTTATTTGTTTTCAATTCAGTTCCAGTTAGTGTATTTTATACTTCTCCTTGAGGTCCACTTATGAAGTTTGTGTGGGATTATTTACCAAAAATAAAACCAGTCCTTATTCATTTTAGATGACCGTCTCTTCATCCCTAAGAATTAAACTGTTTTTGTTACTGTGCCTTTAAGACTGAAATACATCAGTTTAACAGAGCTGATTGGCTGCCCTGTAATGTGCCTCATTTAAAAATATCTTCAGTATGAATGAGTGGAGCTAAAGTGCTGTAGACTGAGTAGGCAGAAGTGACATCACTAAAACAAGTCATTCAAAACGGGCTGTTTTTTTGCAGCTTAGTTTCTTTATATGGACTGAATGGACTGAGGAGTGAACAGTATGTTTTAAATCTTTAGCAGCGTTTACATACTCATCAGACTATTGGAAAATTTCCGCCGCTTGTATTCGCGATCTTGTTCTTTCGGTCATTACCCACAGTTCATGACCATAGGTGGAGGGTCGGGATGTAGATCGACCGGTAAACAGAGAGTTTCGCCTTTTGGCTCAACTCCCTCTTCACCACTACAGTCCGGTACAGTGACCGCATTACTGCTGCCGCCTGTCCCAGCCTACGGCCGATCTCACAATCCCTCTTCCCATCACTTGTGAACAAGACCCCAAGTTACTTAGACTCCTCCACCTGGGGCAGGTCCTTTCCCCTTACCTGGAGTTGGTATGCCATCCTTTTCCGGGCCAAGACCATGGACTCAGACTTGGAGGTGCTGATCCGCATACCAACTGCTTCACACTCAGCTGTAAACCGCTCCAATGAGCGCTGGAGGCATCCATGTGATTCCACCAAAAGAACCAAATCATCTGCAAATAGCAGAGACGCCACCCTCTGGATCCACATTGTTCCTCCTCAATCTGAGGTTCAGCTATCGGTCAGAGTCTCCTTTCCAGCACCTTTGAATAGACTTTCCCAGGGAGGCTGAGCAGTGTGGTCCCCCTATTTAAAAATAGGGACCACCACCCCAGTCTGCCAGTCCAAGGGTACTGTTCACGACGTCCATGCAATATTGCAGAGGCATGTTAGCCATGACAGCCCCACAATATCCAGAGCCTTAAGCATTTCTGGACGAATCTCATCCACCCCCGGTGCCTTACCACTGAGGAGCTTACCAACTACCCCAGTGACCTCCACCAGGGAAATGGAACTTGACACCCCAGAAGCCTCTGGCCCTGACTACCGTGAGGGAGGCACGTCTCCCGGATTAAGAAGTTCCTCAAAGTGCTCTTTCCACCAACCGACAATATCCTTATTCAAAGTCAGAGTTTCTCCACCCTTGCCGAATATAGCTTGGGCGCAGCCACCCCGACCCCTCCTGAGTTGCCGGACAGTTGTCCAGAACCTCTTTGAGGTCAAACGAAAGTCTTTTTCCAAGGCCTCACCAAACTCCTCCCATGCCCTGGATTTTGCTTCTGGTACCTATCTGCTAAATTGGGAGTCCTTCGGGCCATCCAGTCCCTAAAGGCCTCTTTCTTCAGCTTGATGGCCTCCCTCACCACTGGTGTCCACCAGGAGGTTCTTGGGTTACCGCCCCGACAGGCACCCACAAGCTTTTGGCCACAGCTATGCCTGGCAGCTTCCACAATGGAGGTTTTGAACAAGGTCCATTCAGACTCCATGTTCCCTACGTCCTCCGGGACGTGAGAAAAGCTCTCCCGGAGGTGGGAGTTGAAATCCTTCCGACAGTCATTCCCAGCACACCCTCACTATTCGCTTGGGCCTACCAGATCTGACCATCAGTCTTCCCTGCCATCTGATCCAACTCACCACCAGATGGTGATCAGTTGACAGCTCAGCATCTCTCTTCACCCTAGTGTCCAGAACATATGGTCCCAAGTCAGATGAAACGACAACAAAGTCAATCATTGACCTTTGACCCAAGGAGCTCTGGTACCATGTACACTTATGAACATCCTTGTGTTTGAACTTGGTGTTCATTATGGACAATCCATGCCTGGCACAGAAGTCCAATAACAATTCCCCATTCGGGTTTAGATCGGGCAGGCCGTTCTTCCCAATCACACCTCTCCAGGTCTCCCAGTCATTGCCAACGTGAGCATTGAAGTCTCCCAGTAGGACTATGGAGTCTGTAGGCGGGACCCTTTCCAGAACCCCGCCCACTTGCTCCAAGAAGGCCGAATACTCTGACCTGTTGTTTGGTGCATAAGCACATAAGTCAGTTTTCCTCTCTGCGATTTTAATTCGCAGTGAGGCGACCCTCTCGTCCACCGGGACAAACTCCAACTGCCTGGTCACCAGCCGGGGACTTGTGAGTATCCCCACACCCGCCCGGCGCCTCTCACCCTGTGCAACCCCTGAGTAGACCAACCCCTATCCAGGAGTTTGGTTCCAGAGCCGACACTGGGTGGAGGTGAGCCCAACAATATCTAGTTGGCACCTCTCAACCTCCTGCACAAGTTCCGGCTCCTTCCCCCCCAGTGAGGTTACATTCCATGTGCCAAGAGCCAGTTTCGGCTGCAGGGGCCTAGGCCACCAATGGCCCCCCTGCCATCTCCCACTGCCTGTGCAGCACTGCACCGCTCCCCCATGCTGGACATTGCGGGTGGTGGGCCCACATGGCCTCCCCACGTTGCCTCTTTGTGCTGAGCCCGGCCGGGTTATGTGGGCTGCCCGGCCACCAGGCGCTCGCTGTGGAACACTACCCCCAGGCCTGGCTCCAGGGGTAGGTCCCGGTGACCCTTTCCCGGGCAGGGTACACGATTATTTTGTGCGTGGAGTAGTTTGGATAGTGTTAGTCTGGGTCTACATTCCAGACCTGTTCGCCCAGGGAGACCCTACCAGGAGCATATTGCTCCCGACGACTTGGCTCTGATGATCCCCAGACCACAAGCCCTTCCGCCACGACAGGCCCCGATCCAGGAAGAGAAGTTTTATTTATTATTATTATTATTATTATTGTTATTATTGTTGTTGTTGTTGTTGTTGTTGTTGTTGTTGTTATTACTGTTGTGAACAGAAACAGAGAAGCAGATGTGTAAATTACAGGCTGACCGACTTACTCTCCTCTTTCTCTGAGTTTCGCAGTGCTGTTAGCATAAAAGCAGACCAGGGTTTGTTAACCAGGGGTTCATGGTGGCATTTCAGAGGGTTTGTGAGACTGTTATGGAAACATCAGTCAAATGAAATGAAAACTTAAAAATATAATTACGAAACCATGTCGTTTAGAATTGTTTCTTTGATGTTACCAGAACCAACTCTTTACTGCATATCCACCTATTCAGCCTACAGCAGCTTAGCTCCACCCACTCACACTGAAATTATATGGGGAGTTTCAGCTTTGAGTACTTTTGAAAAGAGGCACAACATAGGGAAGGCAGAACGGGAGCTTCTTTATATTTCGCTGCTGTCGGAACAAAACCATGTATCTCCATTTGTGTCAATTTTCAGTTTTTGACAATATTGAAAGTACCTGTTGTCCTTTACGTTGTGTGTAAATTTTATGGTAAATGGACCAAAAGAAACTGCCCAAAATGATGGGGGGGTCTGGTTCCATTGACTTACATTGAAAGTAAAGTAAGTTTTTTCCTTCCCCTGTAAAGTTAGATACGAGGTTTTGTTCCATAAAGTTTGAAGTATGTATGCCATATTAAAAAAGGAGCCTGTGTAAATTTAAGAGAAGTTTGAAAATGGTGATGTAAGCATGAATTATGACTGTTTTGGTACATAAAACCACACAGATGTTTTAAGTCAACCGGGGAAATAAAATGCAAGAAAAGAAGTCTCTATAAGCCCCTGCAGCAGTTTGTGCTCAGCTAGGTTACTCAAAGGCATTGGCATTAAACTGCCCAAGGACCTCACCATGCTGTGTGTATTTAAGGTTCGCCAGCCTTCATTTGACTGTCATACTCAACTCTTGGCTTGGAGTGCGAGTAGCGTTGGCGTGGATGAACTAAATCCCACAAACGAGTTCTTTCTTAATACTGTTATTGTCCGGATGCAGTCGCAACAAGAGCCCTCACTCCTCTCCCTCTCTTCTTCTTCTCTTTTTTCCAGTTTTAGATAATCAATACTGAGAGTCACTCTCTTACAGGGAAGAGTAATCAAACCTCATCCTCTCTAACACATGAATATGAAGTTCTGTACTGAATTAAGTTTCTACTTATAAAGCAACACATGACTATCAGTTTCATTCTAGCACTAGAAACATTGCATTTTGTTATTGTTTAGGTATATTGTTTGTTTTAGTTCTGTTGTTTTGGTAAAATATGCTGTTTATATATTTAATTATATTAAAATCCTCCTCCTAAGACTGCCATAAAGAGAGAGAGGAATATCTCAATTAGAAATGCTAGACTGTGTCTATAAAATCCAGATTAACATTATTAATAATTAACATTATTAGACATTATTCTGCTATGTTTTTTCAATTTACACAAATTGCAAATTACACAGGACTGATAAAGTTGAAATGAAATTTGCCAAGTAAAACAAATGAAAATCAAGACAAAAAGATTTGTGTAAGAAATAATAATGAAAAACAGCTCAAATAGTAAACAGGCGTAAAATATCAGTAAAATATATGATAAACACATTAAAATGAAGTAAAAGAACCAACTTGGACAGTAGGCAATAAGACGACTACAATTACAACCTAATGTTTTTGATTTCTAATTGGAATTGACTTAACTGAGACTTCTACTACCACTATTTACCTGTAGAACACCTTAAGATCCCGTTGGGCTACCAGCAGACGCATTTTCAATCAGCCACTGGTCACCTGTTAAGCCAACAGGATCCTTACATTGTGATCTCAGCCCATTAAAAAGCCAAAACGCATTACAAAACCTTTCAAAACCAACAAACACTTCAGCAGGGTTACCAGACCAAGTGGACACCGAGGTCTTGGAGGTGCTGGTGTACAGTTTTACACCCTGGTGTGCTGCATGTTTTGTAAAGGTCTCCATTACAAATTGACTTTAAAATCTTCTGTTATCTTTTACAAATGGAATTTATTGTAGCGTTAGATCTGTTTGGGCACTCGGCCAAAGGCTACAAGAAGCTTTGTCCTTCTAGCTGAGCAAGACAACTGCGCAGGGGGCTCATCTCATCTTCTGGAGAATTTCACTCTAATGATGTTCTGCTTCAAGGGTCATGTTACGTCATTTCTGTAGCGATGTTGTTCACACTTTTAATAACTGCAAATTCTTCTGTGTGTTTCAGCCAAACGAAGCCAACAAGGCTGAGAAGAGCGGAAACTCAGCTAGCATGATTGTCACACTAGCTTTCATACGTCTTTTAGCCTGATGTTCAACGTTGTTGTCCAACGTTTGCCACATTGGCTTCGTTTGGTCGACTGTCAGTTTTAGGCTCCACAGTCTCAAGTACCCGCTTTGATCAGGTACCAGCAGACTTACTTTCATGCTCTTATATATGTCTTTTAGCATGATGCTAATTTGTTACGCTCATTCAGTCTCATTCAATATTAGCCACATTGGCTTTGTTTGGTCTGTCAGTTTTAGGCTCCGCTGACTCAGGTAACGTAAGAGCGCTATATTCTGTACAGCACTTCGGCACTTTTGGCATTTCAGTAGTTCAGTAGTCATACAGGATGTAACCGTTTCTTGGACTCTGCAAAATCTGCCTAACAACCAAGATGCATTTTGATTGGTTGCAACTGGGCCAATACTTTTAAAGAAATAAGAAAAAAATGTAGTGTTTTCCCTGCATATTATTTGATGTTTTAACAATATGTGCAATGAATAAGGCTACCATGGGAAAAAAGCCCAGTACAGTGATGCAGTGGGGTGAAGCTGCTCAGCTGCGCAGCTGAAACGGGTCTGCTTAGGTAACTTGGCTGAGTGTAAACTTAGATTAATAACTCTGTATTAAACAGTGTGTGATGATGCATTGTGTATTCGTTTGTGTTAAATATGATGTTTAAATGTGCTAAAATGCATTTTAACTGGCTGTGAATTTCCCCGGCTCATTCACACTCGCATCCCTGGCTTTCCCCACCAGCCATCGCGCTGGAGGTCGGTCACTATGTACACAGATTTGATGTCCAAACACAGCTTAGAGGGTCTTGCCAACCGAGCTGATGGAAAAAAGGATATATGATAATGTCTCAGATGCATCGTTGACAAATGTTGGTGGTCTTTATTACACAAACAGGGAAAAGTTGCAAGTGTATGGGATACCACGCTCTTATGTGACCTGCTTTAGGGATTTTTAGCCAAATAACGCTTAAAAAGAAGAGAACTACTTTCATCAGCTAGCAGTGGACTTGCTTTCATGCAACTTGTTACATGATTTCATTTATTGTTAGCCTCATTAGCATCGCTTCCATTTTACGCTACACTGCTTTAGAGATTTTTCAGCCAAACTCAGTTACCAAGGCTAAGAAAGCAGGTTTTTAGCAGCTAGCATGACGTTCTCCTGGCTTTCGTGCATTTAATAAAAGGCTAAGTTACTTGTCCCATTCTTGGTTCACTGGTTAGGTTTGTTTATCTGTCACTTTTGGGCTACATTATCTCAGGCACGCAGCATGAGGGAAGAGAGGAGAGAGCAAGAGAAAGGCTGATGGCCTCCCTGGTCCCTCTGTCCTTGGGGAGCTTTAGCATGCCGCTAAATTGTGGAGTAGTTCAAGCTGGTCTCTAGCAGACCTCAGCCTTCATAATAAGCAAAGCCAGGTTAGCTCTGTTTGGTTGACTGTCAGTTTTAGGCTCCGCTGGCTCAAGAACCTGCTTTAGGTCATCCACGTAATCCAGACACCTGGACTGTGCTTTTCTGTTGGTCTCCTCTCCACAGGCTGGTTCTTCTGTCCTTCACACGTTAAAGTTCTTTATTTCTACTGGCTTTGCTAATGGCTGACAGGCAAGGTCTTTTGGAGTGTGTTGGGCCCGTCGCTCATACTCTTTTAGTTTATTCTGGATCTAATTTGCTTCCTCTCCTCTCTGTCTTCCTCCTGCTGTAGCCTGATTTCTACCCAAAGTTGAGATTTATATGAGTTACATGAGGATTTCTGGATTTTTGTATTAGTATCCGCTGTTAGAACTGCCAGTCAATCTGTCTGTGGATCTAATAGGGTTGCTTTAGTAACAGTCAGATGAGAACCTTCCACGTGTCTTTGTGGTGAGACGTATTTCATTCTATACTCACTGAATGGAAAAAAACATACATCTAAACATCTGAATATGATGGAAATGGAAAGTGTAGAGGAAGAGTTGGAGGTGAAGATCTTTCTTTCTCTTTCTCTCTCCACACATGCTCTAACATCCTCTCTTACTTGCCCTCCCTCTTTCTCTCTGTCCCTCTATCTTCCTTCTCTTTCTCTCTATCTCTCTCTCTCTCTCTCTACAAATGATCTAAGATCTTCTTTCCCCCGTATCTTTCTCTCTCCCTTCCTCTGTTTCTCTCTCCACACATGCTCTAACATCCTCTCTCTCTCTCTCTCTCTCTCTCTCTCTCTCTCTCTCTCTCTCTCTCTCTCCCTCTCTCTCTCTCTCTCTCTCTCTCTCTCTCTCTCGCTCTCTCTCGCTATCTCTGTCTCTACTACACATGCTCTAACATCCTCTCTCTCTCTCTCTCTCTCTCTCTCTCTCTCTCTCTCTCTACAAATGATCTAAGATCTTCTTTCCCCCGTATCTTTCTCTCTCCCTTCCTCTGTTTCTCTCTCCACACATGCTCTAACATCCCCTCTTTCTCTCTATCCCTCTTCTCTCTCTCTCACACACTCACTCACCCCCCCAACTCACATCAGTCTGTTGCTCCCTCATCACACCTCCTGTCTTTCCAGAACTTCTGCTCAAAAGCTGTTGCTGTTTTTCTCCCCAGCGTTGACTCTTAGTTGATAGCGAGGATCAAACAGCCCACAGGCCAAACTATTTTTATTGCCCACTGTGATGGCTGTGAGAAAGAGGGCATGCTTCTGGATCTTAAGCCCACAAAGTCAGGTTTTAAACATAATCAAGATTCAAAGATAAATTCTGCTTTGGCTTATCTGAGAACAGGCATCCTCAGAGTAAAGATAGCAGAGTCTTGAGTTTAGGAGTCTAAACGCTTCCACACTAGATGAATGTCCACTCATGCAGGTCACACTGTCACATGTTTTGACTCTAGAGGATCCTAAAATAAGGTCTGGTTTGTGCTTTAATCAGTAGTTTTAATTAAGCGTACTCCTCAGGACAAACAGTAAAATGTTGCAATGGAATCTAAACAGAGCGTCTATCTAAGGACAGCGTAGTCTCCATCAGCATTAGCTAATGAACTATAAAGTGCATTGAGAACTAAGAGCACTAGGAACTTTAGGATGCACATTCATTAACTTCCAGTGCTGTTAATGCAGCTGGACTGTGTAGCTGTCTGATAACTTAGGAGGAATGTGGTAATAAAATGAAGAAGCAGATGAAAACACTTATTCCATCAAGGAGATTTCCATGCAGCTCTATCCCTCAGGAATCCCAGCTAGACCATTAAAACCACAACATCTTTAATTGGCATAGTTAGTCTTTCCAACAGAGCCCAATAAAAGGAAGGAATGCAGTGTCAATAATGGACTGATCTAATATGAGTTAACCCTGATGCATCCAAAACCTCAGAAAATTATCAAGAAATATCTCACAAGTTTAAGCAGGCACTTTAAATGAATATCTAGATAGAACTTTTGTTGACAGACGTGTGTTTTTACTAGTCATTTCCAAAAAGTCATTATTAATAATATAAACTCTATTAAACCCTAACAAATAATGCTGCACATTAGCATATCACAACCAATATAATCTTAAAATGATATACACAGATTTAGGCTTTGTTCACACAGCAGGTAAAAGTGGCCCAAATCCAAACTTTTTCTTTAGATGTGGCACAGATGTGTGTGAACACCAGAAAACACACGGAATCTGACATTTTCAATTCCATTTTGAGACACTTTCACACGTGGTACTGAAATCCAGTGCGTATCCAATCTGCGACTCGGACTGAACGGCCAGATCAGAATTCATGCGACTTTTAAGTCAGTAGAACTTGCCATTTGTCGTCATTTCATGCTGCTGAGACTCATAAACATTTAGGCTGATGTTTCTGTACCAAAAAATGAGACACTGATCCAAACCCTCTGTTTTCGTAGAGATACCAAAACAATGTCCAAACGCCGCCGCAGGAGAGCGAGGCAGCCGCGTCAAAGAAAAGTCTGAAAACAACGTTTAAAGAATCCAAACACACAAACCGAAGAGGTGACCGCGCCCTTTTTACGCCGAGCTCGAACACATTCTGGGTGACGAACCCAGCTGTCGGTCAATAAAGCTTCATTATCGCTCCTGTGATGCTGGTGTAGATGAAACTGAACCCTCTGGGACCGACTGGCATTCATTGGCAGTCGTGATTGTTTACCTCTTGATGAGCCGCCATGTAAAGCAACATGAAGCATTGTCCTTTTGTGCATGCAAGTCGGTTTAGGAGCTGATCTGTTCAGAATGATGTCGCATGGAGATCACATTTAAAAGATAATGTGAACAGCCAAACAAAAAACTCTGATTTGGTGAGAATCGGGTTTGGGTGAATGTAGCCTTAGTGCCTTTTAGTGCTTCATATGCGTCTTCCCTGATGCACACTTCTGTCTCTGTCTCTGTGTCTGTATTTTAATGGAAAATCCCTGTAAAAACATACTTTGCTTCAGACAGCATCTCTTGGCTTGGGCTGCTCTGATATAAAAATTGATAAAACTCTGGAATTTACGATCCCATGGGCTGAGTGTTTCAGATCACTCAATGTTACACTGGGCAAAGAGACAGCATTACAGTGGAGTGGAGCTCAAACCGAAGCCATAGCCGATGTACAACTACATAAAACCTAATTGTGACCTAAAACTGGCGATATAATCAAGGAGTCTGTTCTTTATATACAGCTGTCACTGGTCAGCATCCTTGGAATATTGTTTAGTATTTGGCGTGTTAAAGTGACAGACTGTCAAAAAACAAGGCTAATGTAGCTAAGAAGTAACGCAAGTATATACACACCAATTAGCATTGTGCAAATTACATGCAAATATAATGAAAATATATACAACAGAAAATACCCTACAAACCTATTTGTAGCTTACTACTCAGTTAAATGTCTGCCTGTGATGGACCGGCGACCTGTCCAGGGTGTATCCTGCCTTCTGCCCGATGACTGCTGGGATAGACTCCAGCACCCCCAGAAAGAGAAGCGGTTTAGAAAGTGTGTGTGTGTGTGTGTGTGTGTGTGTGTGTGTGTGTGTGTGTACTCAGTTAATGACTTTGGTTTAAATAGATCATAACATAATCCTGTCTTGACTGATCCACTACATTTGGAGTGATAAGCAAAACTGTGGAAATATCGTTTTTGGCTGGTCCATTGCTTTAACTGTATATCCTACCAGTAGAAGAAAGCATAGATGGATGACTTTGACCAGATTCTGACCACGGCCTAGCCCTTCACTGCCGTGTTTTTATAATATCACATCACTGTAGCAACGGTTGACAGCATGTTCATAATTCTCTGATCTTCTCCCAAAAGGATCCCCTCCTTACTTTTCTTCTTTTCCACACCTCTTCTCACTTCATTCTTTCCCTCTCATCCACTGTTTTACTATCATAAACATGCTCTACATCTTCTTCTCCTTTGTTCTGTCTTTCCTTCTGTTGCCAACAACAGACACATGCTGCTGATTAAGGCCTTTGTCTGTGAACTTTCACCCTGGTGCAATATAGTCTCACAAATTAAGAACGCATACATCGAACAGCAGCCCTGCTGTGTCTGATCCACTCAGACCAGCACAACACACTAACACACCACCACCACGTCAGTGTTACTGCAGTGCTGAGAATGACCCACCACCCAAACAGCACCTGCTCTGTGAGGGTCCATGGGGGTCCTGACCACTGAAGAACAGGGTAACAGAGTATCAGAGAAACAGATGGACTACAGTCTGTAACTGTAGAACTACAGAGTGCAGCTATACGGTCAGTGGAGCTGATCAAGTGGACAGTGAGCGTAGAAACGAGGAGGTGGTCATGATGTTATGCCTGATCAGTGTATAGTCAAAAGCCCCCTCTTGTCAATCAAATCAACAATCATTTGTATCTAACCGGTTCTGCTGCCCATCGTTTGGCCATATCACTTCATAATAACTGGACAAAGAAACTGAGTCTATGCCAAGACCCTCTCTCCTGAACAAATTGGACATAATTCCAGCCAGTTTAAACTATCCGAGGAATGCTCTGGCCTACTTTCTCTGAATAATGCCCTAATATTTCTGCCATTGTAACAAGCCAAACACACACTTCAGCACATCTCCATGCATCTATGGAAACTCCTAAATGTTTAGTTCCTGCTGCGTCTCTGCACCGCAGGCTGTTGGCACTTACTGACATTTAGCTTCTGCCAGTCTGAGCGTGTCTGCGTGTTTAACATGTACAGTTTCGTTTGGGAACATGGGAAGTAGCGCTGATATGCAGGGCAGTTTCCACCGTGGCATTTAACGGCTCAGTGTCATCAACGCGTCCACGCTGCCGAAACGGGAACTCTGGCCTGAGAGAGGAAGTACTGAAGCCGGCCCAGAGATGCATTTCATTGTACTGTATAAGAAACTAGTGCTGATATTTCTGACTTCGTTTCATAGTGTTCAGTGTTGGTGCCCCATTACGTAGTTATGCAGTGATATTTCCATCAAGCCATCGTTGCTGAAGGGAATTAAAGGTAATATAGCTTGTGGTAGAAAGTGGGTGCTGTCCACTGCTCGTGGCTGGGGACACCTAGCTTTCCCATCTTTTTAAAACAAACTTTTAATTTTAAAGACTTTACTTTAATATGACCGAATATACTGCACTGAGCAGTGCCTTCAGTACAAAAATTGCTAGATTGGCTTAATGAGTTCACCTTAAATCTGATCAACACGGTTTACGTTTCAGATTATTTAGCTTATTAATAGACATTTTTGTTTGTCATATCTGTTGAAAGTGTCATTCTATCGACAGCTAATTAAGCTTATTTCAAGCCTTATTTCTTGAAAAAAGCAAAATAATCTGCAGGTAAAATAAAACAATTTTTATGGCTTAAAACAAGTTAAATAATCTTACACTTTTTCTAAGAAATGTAAGATACATTGACTAGATTTAAGATGTTTTTACTTGCCAAGATGTCATTTTTGCATCATTGCAGTGAGACTCATGCATTAGTCCACTGTCCATGAAAAGTTTTGGGAGACATAAGTTAGTGTTTTTTGTAAGGGTGCAATAATTTAACTTATTAAATCAAAAGCTGCTTAGATCTTTGTTTGGATCTTTGTTTAGAATTTTTTCCTTTACAAAATCTTCAAAATCAGCTTGAGAAGAAAAACAGAAAACACCCACATTTTAACCTGTGAACATGCTCAGGCAAGTTACATGTTTTGTGAAAATAAGTTAACATCTGTTTTTTTTTTTTTTTGCATTTTGAATTTAACAATCTTTTTCCAATATCTCTATCTCATAAAATCTCTTCCAATATTTTAAATTCAGCAAATAAACAGTAGTTGTACATTAAGATGTGCAGAAGTGAGCTCTCTAAAATGACATTTTACCATGGACAATCTTTTGACCAGTTGTATACAAACATTTGCATGTGACTGTGCTTTTAACAATAGTTGAGAAATGAAAAGTCAAATCTTTATTTAAGCAAAATATAGTCTCGCAAATCAGAGTTCAGTGCGGTTTGTTGCTTAAGGTGGTGAAGAACTGCCTGCGTTGACAGGAAAGGGCCGAGTGACTGACATGCAAACTAACCAACCACAGTGAAAAATGTGCAAAAGATATCAGATGGTTTATTCCTCTGTAGCACCTGAGGCAGACCAGGCTTAGCCTACTCGTCAGAACGCTGAAAACTTTGATGAACGTGAAGCTGTTGCAAAGTAAACTTCCCGGGCAAATAGTTAGTCACCTTGCATGGTAGTAACTTCAGGCTGGAGATGGCATTGCATGAGGATGATCAGGCTACAAATACCTGTGGGATGTCGATGGGATTCATAGATTGAGAAGAGGTGGTACAGTGCAGTAAACGTCTCATTTGATGTGTGGAAAATGGGTCACAAAGCTGATGTTAATGATGGGCAAAAACTAGCTGAATTTGCAGGTGTGTTGAAGCATACAGTCATATGGGTTGATCAGCGCTAAAAAAATCCTAGTCTGACGTAAATTCTTGTCAGAATTGGGGTCAAAAGACAAAACTGACGGACAGGGACCGCCAGCAGGTTTCACAGCTTGTGAATAAAAATCGCTTTGCAGGCAAGAATTGCTTCTAGAAGTCAATGCAGGCTCTTCACAACCAATTTCTGAAAGAACAACCCACAGCAAACTGTATACCATGTCATCCAGAGACTTGTCCAGTCCATGCCAGAGGCCGTTAGGCTTGGTTCAATCAGAAGTCATTTGTTTTTTGTCTGGTAAGCTTATACCTAATAATCAGCACAGAGCTGTTTTATTCTAACAAGCCCTTTACATGAATGTATTTTTCTTAAACGTAAAGATTTCAAAACAAATGAAAAAGTCCCCAGTGGACATTTGATACAAATGTCCAAGTAAATATGCCATCTGAATGAACAGAGAGGCTGTTTAAAGAACTCCAGATGCAATATTGGCACAAATCGTTTTCCCGGCCTTACAGGAATGCAGCGCTGTTGGATTTTTCTCACAGTAAGAAATGCATTATACCGACCGGGCTGACGTCACTCTTGCACCCAGAGGAATGAAATGCTGAGTGAGAGGGACCACTGCAGCTGCCCTCACTGAGCCGTGAACAGTTTGCATGTATCCAGACGTGGGCTCCGGTCTGTAGCAGGCCCCTTCAGACTACCTTCATTTCCTGTCTGCTCCATTCCACTCACAGCCCTCACTTTCGACAGTCCGCATCAGCCAAAGCCAAGCGTTAGCATCATTTATATAATTACTGCGTCTGCAGTGAGAAAAGTGAGGCAGGCATGTGCCTCTGCAGCACTTTCTCATCGCCCAGGCGACTATTGCTCTGGAGCTTTGGGGCTTGGCTTGGTGGGGCCTGTTTTGGACCCCTGCTGAAGCTGATAGGGTCAATTAACTACTCTTCAAGCCTGCTGCTAAGGCTCGGGGCTGTTTGCTTTAGCACATTAAGAAAGAACTGGCCTGGTCATTTCCTCCTGGGCTCTAATGCTGAGCCTGAGCAGCAAGGTTTACACTGTGTCTCCAGTGTGTGGCTGAAAAATGATTAGTATGTTTATAGTTTCTGCTGCATATGACCCATAATGCAACCTTGTTCAGTCTGGAAGTTTTACAAGAGAGAGAGAACTTTATTGATCCCAAAGGAAATTTTGAGAAATTGTATGATCGTCTTATGTGCATCAAAAGTTAAGCCACAATTTGGTTGTGTTTCTGTTATTAATGCACTATTGACTAGATACAATAACAAAATTTAAATCGTTATGAATCTAATAAACTATACACCAAAATCTAAACTGGTTTCTCCACAATTTAAAGTATTTTGGGGACAAGAAGTCATGACATGATAAAATAAACAAATAATAAACTGTAATGATGTAATATTTTGACATGAAATAACTAAGTAGCTATTTGATCAGTAAGACTTGGACGTTGCTTTTGGACTATAAGGCATTCAGAATATTAATATATATATATATATATATATATATATTAATATATTTTAATTATTCTCAATTCTGTCCAACTTTCTCCCTTATAGTATAATCAGCTACAGTTCATTTTACAACTTCCTGTGAATTGTTTGAAACTAATACAATATTAGCATCATATAAGAATAATTTTATATGCGTATCTGATTTATTTTATATTATGGAGCACAGAGATTCCAGACTTTTAAACAAAAGTTCATATTCAGTCATATTCAAAAGTTTGGGGCCACATAAAATCTGGCCTGCACAAAAGTTATGACAGATTTTATATTTTATGTTTTTTCTTTCTTTCAGCCAAGAAATAGACACTAAAATGAGTAGAAAATGTTGTATTTAATTGTATTTAATGTAATTTGACTGGGGCTGTTTAAACGTCTGCATATGACTGTATACCACAGAGTTCCACCATGAGCCAGCATGGCAGGATGCCATCCACTGATAGGGCTAATTTGGCTCGTTTAAGGGAGTGCAACAAATTACTCTGTGAACAGCTGGCAGTTCAGGCTCGTCTGCTTTTATAACAGATCATTACACAGCAGCTGTCAGGCACTGTTACTTCATAATGAATTATTGGCCAAACAGCACCACATTAACAACAACTACAAAATACAGAGACAGAAATGTGCTGTTTCCAAATAAACCTGTAAATGTACTTCACACACTTCACTCAGCTCACCCAGCTACACCACTGTGCTCTGGCACGGACCACAAAGCAATAAACTCACGCAAAAAGAAAGAATAGGTACTGATGATGTATTTATGACCATAGTGTTATTACATAAGTCTTCGTCTTGGCCAGATTAGACATCAAGCTGGTATGAGAAGCTCTTGACACGTCAGCAGTAAACTGAGGAGAGGAGCTGTGTCTGATGAGCTCATGTCAATTAATGCTGAAGGAAAGGTCAGATGGCTTGCTCAGCTGAGATATCTAAAAAATACTTTGCTGGACAACATAGAAGTCCAAAGACAGCGATGCACACCATCTCGACTGGCCTGTGCGATATCTTAAATTAATAAGCACATTTTTTTGCAATTATCCCCCACCCCAGCTAATGTTTTTAGCATTAACTGATTTAATGGAAAGCTGTCATGCAAATCATGTTTCCAATGATATAATCTTGAGTAACTTCAGGAAAAATGTTTCACCTCGTTTCTTCTGTTTAAACGACACAAAGGCACCTCAGACTGCTGTGCATACTGAGGTCAATGAGTTCCAAAGCCACTTCCACATTTACATGAGCCACTTTCTGTTGTTTAGTGGAGGTGCACTGGATATCAGCTGAAGGTGTCTGGAAAGCCCCAGAACTGCTTAATGTTTCCTTGGACAGTCTGACGCTTTCTGAGAAACGTGCAGCAGAGACAGGAGGGGATTAGCTCTGCTGCAGCCTAATGGTTCATTAATGCCCTGGATTAATGTATTAATCAGTGTTTTAACAGTAAAAGAGTAATGTACATACATAATATACAGAATATGTTGCATACAAAAAGTTTGGTTGCCCCTTTTTCAATTGAGCTTTGTTGAAGTGAAAGTGAACACATCTGCACATATAATAAATATAATACTTATACGGTCAGTGTAAAAATTGTGGTACAATTTATATTTCGTTTGTTTTTATTTCCAATATGTTAAACTTGGCAAATAAGTAGAAATTTTGCACAAACATTTGCAGAACATATTTGAGCGGGTTCTCTGTAGAGGGGGTGTTTTTGTTTCTGTGTTAGGACCCTTACAGTACCCTCATACTTTCCTTGGGTTTCATTTTTTCCATTTTTCCTTCTGAGGTCTAATTACTGTATTTCTTTAGTCTTATGTACCAAAAACAGTCATTCATTATTACAGAACTGTTTACTTCCCTCTCTTGATCACTTTGAATTAAACAGGCTTTTATGATATTGTGCCCATATGTAAACGACATCTGTCTTGATCAACTGCCCTGTGTTGTGCCTCGTTCATGCAGGGCTGAAACACTCCTTATAACTTCATTGTGAATGGGCTGAATGGGGAGAAGTATGTAAATGCATTGTTTATTGATAACGTAAAAACAATGAATCTAAAATAATCTTTTTGCACCTTGTTTTTCCCAAAGGGCCAGTAAATTTTAACAATGTTTATTTACTATATAACTTTTATTTAAAGTTGATGAGGAGAACTTAGTTTTCCATGATATGAACCCTTTATAATGATTGGATTGCTCTGGGTTAGGGTGAAGGCTACAGCAATAACAGTCTGAACAGCTGGGCTAGGCGGGTCTGTGTCGTGCCAGGCTGCATTCTAACAGAAGCTTGTTACATCATCCAATACACAAGAGGGGTGGTGTTTACACTTAACGAGATGACACCCCTGACCCTGTGTGACTGAAAGAATCTGATCAATAACATTGATGAGCAATTATTGATCATGTCAGCTGTCCATTCAGAGTCTACGTCTGAAGAGTGCTTTGTGCAGCCAATAATTCCACAGAGCAAAGTGGGAAATATGAGCCTAAATGACGTGCAGTGACTCTTAAACTTTTTTTGGTTGTTAAAACACCTGCGTTTCGTTTTGACGCATCTTGCTGAGTTCATGCTGATCTCCAGCTTATTCTGTACAAATCTACTGACCATGTCCAAACGTGTAATCACACACATTTCTGACAATGCGTACATTTATATGATCATTGATTTCCTCAGCGATAAATGACAGCCTGTCACCAGAAGGACAGGAGGCCAGTATATGGGCCTTGTTTACATATGTGTGCAAAAGAGCCCCCCAGGCAAACTGCACCATTTGTTGCCTGCAGTCTGTATTGATGGAGACCTTCTGGCACGAGTCGTCAGTCTGCTGAAGAGAGCTTCATTGGCAAGACAATAAGTCGGACTTCTGTTTGCTCCTTAACACGTCAATGGCCTCACTGAAAAGACGGCCATGGCTGGAGTGTAAGTGTGAAACCCTCCAGAGACTGACCCCCATGCTGTCAGCCCCTTCTCTCCTTTTGTTCCCCTCCTTCACTGGATGGACGGATATGCATGGAATAGATAAGGGGTTAAAGGGTAAATTAGTGAGACCGTCTGAAGAGGGGTTTAAAAGGCGGTGAGGAAAAGAGGAGTGAGGGTGTTGAATTTACAATTATGAGCCATAAGCTTGCTGCTGTTATGTCTGTCAACACGATGAGTAATAAGTCAGTTTTTCCAAAAATTAAAAACAACCTGCTACCTTTCATAATGAACATCACCATAAGGAAACACTCTGACAGCTGCCTACAAAGGGACTTTATAACACATGCATAAGCATTGAATATTGTATTTAAATGCAGTACTGTCATAAGCTGTTCATAAATGCTCAAGATGACATAAGATGGTTTATCTTCAGTACATAACGTTGTATTGACGTAAGGGCCTTAAACTAATGTGACACATTTCTTCCATTTATAACATTATGATGGATCATTCCCCTGTGTTGGAACATACACAGAGGCCTAGTTAAGAGTGCCATATATCAGTCATTACAGTTTATATATATATGCATTAAAATGCAGTAGAGCAGGATCTAATGCACAAACTCTGTGTTTCATTTCTGGAGCCTCAGAAGTCTCCTTAATAGATACTGTTGATCTAAATATAATACTGTAACCCTTTAAATGGTCACGCCCACTGGTGTAACCAAGGTTTTATTACGCGCTTCTGTATCCTAAGAATAGAGCAGGTTTGCATTGAAGACCCTGTTACTGAATAATACGCCTGGGATGAGTACAGACTTTGATGTTTATGTATATTTAAAAGCATATATATTCACACTTTTCCACTCCTGTAAGAAATACACTACTTTACATCTACGTTTGCTCAAGTAATATTTTTTGAAAGATATTTTACTCAGGTACAGGGTTGTAATACAGTCATATGCACAAGAGTGCTAGTTTTTGCACAGTTTGTATTCCATTGCTTTAAAATATTGGAAGAAAAGATGTTAAATATGCCATAACCTTTGAACACAGCACATTTTATTTTATTTCGGTTTCAATACATTAAATTCAACAAATAAACAGCAAGCCGTTGTGCATTAAAATGTGCAGAAGCCTGTTCTCTCTGTGGGGTGTGTTCACTTATTTTCACTTACAAAATCAACTAAATATGTAATTTGACCAGGAGTGCCTAAACTTTTTCATACGACTGTGTATTTATGCAGTGCGAATGAATGTGATTTTCTTTTACCACTTAAGTTCCAATACTTGTGAATGATGCTTCATAAGAGTGTTATAAAGGAACAAATGTCTGTCACTTCATTTGAAGGCCCTTTATGTCAATACAGTGTCGTTTACTTCACAAAACATCTGTTATCTTGTGCTTATTGCCGTAAATTGTTCCTAAATCCTCAACTATTGCTTTAAATATCTTATTCCGTGTTTGAGGTGCCTGTGTAAGTAGTGGGTATACATGTGTTATACCCATCTCATGCAATAGGTTTGTTATATGACTCTGAATTATGAAATGAGATTTTAAGAAAGTTTAGGCCACTGATCTCGGTCACTCCAAAGCTCTGCCGTGGGGTATCAGGTTAATTGAACATTTATAGATAATCTTTTAGGTGCTGTTCAAAACAGCGTTATATTAGTGAGTGCTATTAGCTCCCTACCAACTACTGCACAGTGATGTGATCAAAAACAGAAAATATTTTAAGTCTATATATTTCAATGGAAGATTGTGGGAAGACAAGAACTTTGCTTTGATATGATCTGATGAATAGCACTGAATATGGCCAGGAACATGAACTACCAGTGCCAAAAAAGGTTTGTTGTGAATTCAGGTTGACTTTAAAGACCCTGTAGTGGAGGACAAATATATCTGTCTGCTCTCAGCGCGTTTTGTATAAGCGGAATTATTGTTATAGTAAGGAAGCTGTTGCCATTAGTTGCCAATATTTTGCCGTAACCTACAAGCTTACCAATTAATGGAATATATTAAAAATGCAGTAAATGCTGTAAAAGCCCTTTACATACCAAATGGGATTTACTCATATAAGTTATTTGGACATCAATACATTTTTTCAGACACACATAACTGATCACATCTAACACACTAAGTTAATTTTTTCAGATAATGTAAATGCATGACCACCACTTTATTCACGGTATTATATACTATATAATATATCTATTATAACTGTACTGTCTCTTGCTAAATGTCCTGATTCATAAAGGCTTTCAGTTTTTCTTTGTCCATCCTTACATCATAAATTTACCCCATGACCCTCATGGTCAGGTGCTTGTCATGTCTTCATACCTCTCCAGGCCATGTATTGACTTTAGGAGGCGAGTTGCGTCAAAGCCCCCAGTTACGTCACTAGACTGTCCATCCTGTGATGCCAGGCCTTTAGTGAGGGTCAGCTGTTCATTTTCAATATCTCACGGCAGTGTGGTCAGATGGGAGAAAAGAGGAAATGGATTGTTCTTTTTTTCTTCCCTCCTGTCGCCCAGAGCCATGCATTTCCTGAATAACGTTGTTTATGTAAACAGGGCTACTGCTCTGTAGGCTTAGCGTTAGTCGTCTTTTGAAATTACCAAGTGGTTTTTGTGAAAGTGGTTAAACACTGAAAAGTGCATCAGCACTGCAAACCTTTCATGTGCTAAGCCTCAGTACAGCTTCTAAATACTTTCAAAGGGGAATTCCACCAGTTTTTCAAAATGAATTTGAACGTTGAGATGTAAACTGGATTCAGAGTAGTTTGATTTCAGAGCAGGAACCAGGGGTAACAATGTCTACCACACAAATATAGCCCTTTTATTTAGTATCCAAAACCACCAGTTACCCATCTTGAGTGTTTATATGTAATATTGACTGGTAAAATAGTGGTAAATCTAAAATAAACAGATTTAAAAATACATTTTAGGCCAAAACCTATCACAAGCACTGCTTTGGGCAGTGTATTCATAAACATTTCATGCAATAAGCCTCTGTGAGGTTTTAGAGGCTTCAAACACTTGAGACGTCTGGTTCCTATCACCACCACTGTGAATGATCAGTGGTTTTCACATCAAGCCACTGTGAATGACTTTGTTTACATCTTATCTATTTAGTTATGCAGAAATTTTGAAATGTTGGTGGAGTTCCCCTTTAAGAGCTTTGATGTCGCGAGCTCTTTCAGGTATCATGTTTGTGTTTAACAGTTGGTTTAAAACAGTTCCAGCTGAAAAGGTTATGAAAATGAATGTATTGTTAAAAGGTCAGCGAGCGTCACTGTAAAGACCACTTTTCTACAGGAAGGGGGACTTATCATGCAGCAGCCTCCGAAAGGGGGTTTCCTGTCTGAGCTAAGGTCATTGTGTTGAGGACCACACTGCAGCATAGTAGCCTTTAGCTCCTCAGTCTCCACCATTGTGCTCCAAAGTCCAGGTTTTCCCTGAATGGTCTATTTTTGGTTGGTTATCAGTCAGAAACTCTGGCCTTATGGAGGCAGTTGGATCGTTTTGATTGAATGAAGTCCGTCATGCCGTCTTTCCAATAAATACATTTTCCATTTTGTTGTGTTTTGGTGCATTGCTGAGAGACTCCCGTCAGTTTCTGTGCATATTTGTGAAATCCAGTAATCACCTAGTGCACTGTTTACACTTGTCATTTAGATCTTGTTTCCTGGCAGGCCAGCGAATAGCCGCCCCACACTTCCTGTGCAGAAATCTACTGGAAATATGCGGCGTTTAACAGGGAAGATGTTGTCTGGCTGTAGTGAGAATGGAAATGATTAGACAAGGCTTGGAGTCCTGTAGAGTTTACAGGATGACTTTTTTTTTTTAAGTCCTTTTTTTTATTTTTTCAGATTAACTAGGAAGTTGTGGGTGTGAATAAGATTACTGGATTAGTATCCGGTTTATGAATACTTCTGCGCTTGATTTGTGCTGGTAAATCAACTGTAAATGAGCTGTAAAGACTGCGAGTAGGTTTTTTCAGTGCTTTTCACTTTTCTTAGCTTATTTAAACGGCATCTGGAAGCATCAGAAAGTTCTATGGCTCAGAATAATGACGTCTACTTTTTCTAACTGCATTTCACGATGCAGCATCTCTCCGATCACCGCTGGTGGGCGTTTTGTTATGGAAATGCTATTATGGAAATTATGGAACTGTATTTGACACATCTGGGGCAGTCCAATACGCTGTTTGGTGTTCC
Organism: Pygocentrus nattereri; assembly: GCF_015220715.1. Lineage (NCBI taxonomy): Eukaryota > Metazoa > Chordata > Actinopteri > Characiformes > Serrasalmidae > Pygocentrus > Pygocentrus nattereri. Next base: position 241,768 of record NC_051236.1, on the reverse strand, counting down.
ACAGAGGTTTGCATTGGGCCTAAAATACATTTTATACTTCCATCATGTTCAGAATAAATCAGACACAAGATAGAAAGTTAAAATAAATAAATTATCCTTATTAATCCCACAACAGGGAAATTTAATCTCTGCATTTAACCCATCCATGAAGTGAAGTACCACATACAAACTAGTGAGCACACACACACTAGGGGGCAGTGAGTACACTTGCCCGGAGCGGTGGGCAGCACAATCCGCAGCACCCGGGAGCAGTTGGGGGTTAGGCGTCTTGCTCAAGGGCACTTCAGTCATGTACCATCGGCTCTGGGGATCGAACCAGCGACCTTCCAGTCACAGGGCCGGTTCCTTAACCTCCAGCCCACGACTGCCCTTGACTGTTAGATTGTTGAATCTCACTACCAAGCTGTCTTTGTTTGGTTTAAATCATGCCATGTAAACTTTATCTAATCAAGCATCCTCCTTCTAGATCTGTCAATCGTCAATAGCAATGGCATCGATCCAATCCCAGGTATCGGTATTGGGCTAGTATCAGCAGAAAGGCTGGATTAGATAATGGAGGGTAAAAGATTGAACGTGATCTGGTACTGTAACAAATCTAGCATGAAAGAGCACGGACTCTCATTGTGGTATGTCAAGATGTTAGCTGGATGATTCTTTGATTTGGTGCCATTTAACTCTGAAAACTCTTTCAATTTTAAACATGGAATCTACGGTTGGCTTTAGTTGCATGCTGTGAGTCGGCCAATAAACCATCTTCCACTTTATTTTCTTGTCCATTGAAGGACGCTTTGCATTATTCTGCTCAGATGTAATTGAGTTTCATGTATGTTTCAAGGAACTTGCATTAAGTTGCATTAAAATTTGAGCTTGACATTGTAAAGTCAGTCTTAGTAAACCTCCTTTTAACCATTCAAAACAGGTATTTGTAAATGCAATATCAGTAGCACTCAATGGCATCATGGCAATCATAGAATCACCCAGCTGTATATTTCTTCCTGTTGGGGTAGTAGAGTGATTTGAATAGTATGAGCATGTTGGCCTGTTTTCAGATGCGTATCTTATATGAAGTGCTTCCAGTAAAAGTAGATCATTTTAGAGATTAGTCATTTTTTTAAAATAAATATTGGTATCCTAACAGAGAAAGAGGCATTGTGCTGTCTCTAGAAGTCAAACTTGAAAGAAAATTCTCTATCAAGCTTTTTAGTTCATATGAATCTATAGTAACATGAACCAAGGCTGCTCTGAAACACTTGTCAGATACTCTGAACAACACTAACAAGCAGTTGTGCGTTCCTTCACGTTCCAGCAATTCTGGCATGGCTTGTGTGGGGTCACATGCTGAAGTGAAGGGAAGCTCTGGCCACAGTGCAGCCTCTGATATTCAGTATGTGCACAACAGATGAGAATTTTGGCTGCCCTCCATTTTAAAAGACGACCTCAAACCTTCATAACTTCCCCATCCTCTGTGTTCTGATTACAGAGGTGGCAGAAGTACACAAGGAAAAGGATAAACGTACCGGCTGCTAAATGTACTTTAAAAAGTTTAATTATTTATTATAAAAACCTAATTCAAATTTTTAAAGAGGGTGATAACTGGAGTGTTTGGCTGGCTTTACATGGTAAAACTTTCCTGCAACTTTGCCACCTGAAACTCAGTCGCAACAGTTGCTCAACTTTGTAAAGTTTCACAAACAGCTAACTGATAACGCATCACGTGATCATGTCAAATGATACGCTTTAATTGATTTATTTCACCCACCCCACACCCCCTCACCCTCCGTTGCTCCAACTCTGACTCGTGGCTTTTCAATTTGTTTCTCAAAGCTAACGTTTCTGTAACCAGCTGTGTTAATCAGCCACCTAATGCTTGCAGCTGTTTAAACAGCTGGTTCTGCTCCCATTTGTTTGTTGTTAGCCTGCTGTTCTCATCATTTGAATGTGATCTATTTACATTTTCTCCTTAATTGATGCCCCCAAAATTTACACAAAGGTCAGATTAATTTGTGATACCAAATTATTACAGAAGAGCAAACTGAGATGCATTCCTTGATGAACTTATGTGAACTGAATAAGACATAACTGTAATGGATATTTACATATTTAATTGTTTAAACATACACAAAAGATTAAACATTTACAACTACATATAGAACATATGAAAAATGATAGATACATACATATAGAAAAATGATATGCTGCTGGTGATTCTCTGATTGGAAAACCTATAGAAAGATCAGAAAATGTTGCAAATATGTACATTATAACATTATTATAATAAATATAATAAATAACGAATTACATTATAATGGAAATTGTACAATGTATCAAAAATGATGAGCTGCTAATTTGGCTACCTGGTGGAGTAATTGAATGTGTTGCATGCAACTTGTTTTTGAATTTCTTTGTGTAACTCAAGTTGTACAGTAATTATGTTGCATGTAGAGCACATGCCAAGGATCCCGCTGCTCACTACGATCGCGTTTTCGATTCCGTTCTCATCTGCTGCTTCTCTTTTTGAGAATCACTGATGACCCACATACATAGGTGTTTATCTCAAGGGGTCAGTTTCAATTTGCTAATATTTCTTTGGCTAAGAACTTTGTTACATCCAACCTTGGATAACATAAAGAAGACTTGCTTGTGCACTTCCTATACAGCAAGCTTCCTAGTGCAAACCTAGAGGTGGGGCACCGTGATAAATTACATCACATAAAATTTCTCATATCATGGATTTCATCACACACAAACCTGCCTCTTATGTATAATTTGACATCTCAGCAGAAGTACAGCGTGATTTAGTGGGTCAACGCAAGGTCAGCTGACACTGTATTGGACACCTTTGTTGCTGCAGAACTAAAAACGGACCAGGACCTCCGTGACTGAGGGCTTCAGAGGTGGAACACAGGGTGAGAAAATTGACAAAAACTGCTTCTGAAAGATTTCTGGTGAAGTGTTTTAATGGTTCCCAGAGACTGAGAGGATTCCACTGTTCCTGCTTATTTTTAAACCCCTGTAGACTGGATAGGGCTGACATCACTTATCCCCATATGCTGCTGGTGATACTCAACTCTGATTGGTTGCGAATGTCCTGCAGCATTCCATGAGAGGTGTGTGGAAACGGCCCAGCCTTGCTGCTTCCGAACACCACCTTCTGGAGAGCGCTAGCGAATCTGATCTGAATCTGATTTTGTTTACAGTGTGGAGAGTTTATTGTGTCTGGTGGAGCTAGTTAGGAATGTTTAGATCTAATCAGGAATAAGTAGGCTGTTCAGAGGGAGGGTACGAGTATTATAAATAGTACAGAGGATATCATTCTATTTCTGGGGAATCATGTTGACGGATAGGCCCAGAGGGAGAATTCAGGACATTTGAAGACAAACTGACCTCATTTTGACCTTGTTCATTAATGTGCATGTTCATGTTAAGCACAACGCAATGACTTCATCTGCGTCTAAAATGTCTTCTGAGCTTTGGTTATGTCATCATTCTCAAGAAAGCAGGGAAAATTAATGTTAACTAGGGATGCACCATCAAAATGGGCCAAGATCAAATCAAGAGCAGTTGCTTTATGTCTTATTAGCAGCACCTTCTTAAATTGAATCAGGGTCATGCAACGGAGAGCAAAGTTGCATCATAGCTTCACAAACTATGAATGTATGCAGAGATTATACATGCACTGAATGAGCTGTGAGAGAAAATCCCAGGCCTGGAATTGTGGGATGGGTGGAGTACTTCTATTCCAGTGAATACATACACCACAGCGCAGGCTCTGCTAACCACAGCACAACAACTGCTGTGATTGATTTCAGAATGAGTGTATCATTAAAAACACATGCTGGTCACAGGACTGCAGAGGGGGCAGGTGGAGTGATCTGAGTTTGGCAGTGGAAGCACATTCAAGTTGGACTTTGTGGAAGGTCACGTCATTGCAAGAGAAGTGTTTGTCCTCTGAATGTCCACAAATTATATCCCATACAGGACAAAAATATATTTAAATATATGGACATTTCAGCATGTTGTATTGGAATTTTGACTATAAACCATAATCCATTGTACAAATATACTGAATAACATTTTAGATTTTAGACAGACAGATAGATACCTTATTGATCCCGAAGGAAATTTAGCAAACCGAAAGGAGGAAAAGTAAGAAAAAAGTGCAAAAACTACACAAAACACAGAGCTACTGGAAAGGCTGCCACTCACAGCGGCGCCGGAAGAGGATGCCGTTAGATTTTTCATATCACGAGATTTGGGTGACTATTTGGTTGGTGGATCGTTCTCAGCACTGCAGTAACACTGATGTGGTTACTCGCTGGTACAAGTGGATCTGCCACAGCAGTTTTTAAACACTGTGTCCACTTATTATTGTTGGTTGGTGGACTATTCTCCGTCCAGCAGTGACACTGATGTGTTTAAAAACTCCAGCAGCACTGCTGTCTGATCCACTCAGACCAGCGCAACACACACTAACACACCACCACCACTTCAGTGTTACTGCAGTGCTGAGAATGACCCACCACCCAAACAGTACCTGCTCTGTGAGGGTCCATGGGGGTCCTGACCACTGAAGAACAGGGTAACAGAGTATCAGAGAAACAGATGGACTACAGTCTGTAACTGTAGAACTACAGAGTGCAGCTATACGGTCAGTGGAGCTGATAAAGTGGACAGTGAGCGTAGAAACAAGGAGGTGGTCAGAATGTTACGCCTGATCGGTGTACATGTTTGTGTGTTACATTAAAGGGCCCCTATCCTACATTTTATTTGTGAGGTCAACAAAATACCAGCTATTTCAGAATGACATGTGAATGAATGATATATGTAAACACACTCTTCTCATTGGCTGCCTTGTATAGTTGCCCCATTCAAAAACTGTTTCAGATTTAAACACTACTTTTACTTCAGCTAAACCTGCTATAGGCCAGTGGTCTCCAACTCTGGTCCTGGAGAGCTAACTTTATGCTGAGTTTAGTTCTAACCTGTGTCCAGTAAGCTGCCTCGCCCCTTACTGAACTCATACATCTGGTCCAGCTGCTTGGCTGGACTTGGGAAGAGGTTAATTGGCTGGAGCAGGTATGGCAGAATGTGGTTGAAGCCGGGCTCTGCAGGAAGGTAGCTAATCCAGGACCAGGGCTCCAGGACTTTAGACCACTGCTGTAGGCTCTGTATGTGAATTGATGTAAATGCAGTGGTTCCTATGACATCACAAAAACATTACATACATAGCTGTTTTTGCAACCCAGTTAGAATATAAAGCCTGCATGAACCGAGGAGTCAGGGTACATTTTGAAAGTTTGTGTTTACTGCAACATTTGCTTTAACAGCACATACATCAAATATACGACATCAAACTTTTTTATATCTAAAAAATGACAGTACACTGCACTGCTGCTGTTAGAACAGTACTGTTTACATCTATTACTGCGCAGAGCAATATTGTTTACTGTTTACTGTTTACATCTATTACTGCGCAGAGCAATATTGTTTACTGTTTACATCTATTACTGCACAGAGCAATATTGTTTACTGTTTACTGTTTACATCTATTACTGCGCAGAGCAATATTGTTTACTGTTTACTGTTTACATCTATTACTGCACAGAGCAATATTGTTTACTGTTTACTGTTTACATCTATTACTGCGCAGAGCAATATTGTTTACTGTTTACTGTTTACATCTATTACTGCGCAGAGCAATATTGTTTACTGTTTACTGTTTACATCTATTACTGCGCAGAGCAATATTGTTTACTGTTTACTGTTTACATCTATTACTGCGCAGATCAATATTGTTTACTGTTTACTGTTTACATCTATTACTGCGCAGAGCAATATTGTTTACTGTTTACTGTTTACATCTATTACTGCGCAGAGCAATATTGTTTACTGTTTACTGTTTACATCTATTACTGCGCAGAGCAATATTGTTTACTGTTTACTGTTTACATCTATTACTGCGCAGAGCAATATTGTTTACTGTTTACTGTTTACATCTATTACTGCGCAGAGCAATATTGTTTACTGTTTACTGTTTACATCTATTACTGCGCAGAGCAATATTGTTTACTGTTTACTGTTTACATCTATTACTGCGCAGAGCAATATTGTTTACTGTTTACTGTTCACATCTATTACTGCGCAGAGCAATATTGTTTACTGTTTACTGTTTACATCTATTACTGCGCAGAGCAATATTGTTTACTGTTTACATCTATTACTGCGCAGAGCAATATTGTTTACTGTTTACATCTATTACTGCGCAGAGCAATATTGTTTATTGTTTACTGTTTACATCTATTACTGCGCAGAGCAATATTGTTTACTGTTTACTGTTTACATCTATTACTGCGCAGAGCAATATTGTTTACTGTTTACTGTTTACATCTATTACTGCGCAGAGCAATATTGTTTACTGTTTACTGTTTACATCTATTACTGCGCAGAGCAATATTGTTTACTGTTTACTGTTTACATCTATTACTGCGCAGAGCAATATTGTTTATTGTTTACTGTTTACATCTATTACTGCGCAGAGCAATATTGTTTACTGTTTACTGTTTACATCTATTACTGCGCAGAGCAATATTGTTTACTGTTTACTGTTTACATCTATTACTGCGCAGAGCAATATTGTTTACTGTTTACTGTTTACATCTATTACTGCGCAGAGCAATATTGTTTACTGTTTACTGTTTACATCTATTACTGCGCAGAGCAATATTGTTTACTGTTTACTGTTTACATCTATTACTGCGCAGAGCAATATTGTTTACTGTTTACTGTTTACATCTATTACTGCGCAGAGCAATATTGTTTACTGTTTACATCTATTACTGCGCAGAGCAATATTGTTTATTGTTTACTGTTTACATCTATTACTGCGCAGAGCAATATTGTTTATTGTTTACTGTTTACATCTATTACTGCGCAGAGCAATATTGTTTACTGTTTACTGTTTACATCTATTACTGCGCAGAGCAATATTGTTTATTGTTTACTGTTTACATCTATTACTGCGCAGAGCAATATTGTTTACTGTTTACTGTTTACATCTATTACTGCGCAGAGCAATATTGTTTACTGTTTACTGTTTACATCTATTACTGCGCAGAGCAATATTGTTTACTGTTTACTGTTTACATCTATTACTGCGCAGAGCAATATTGTTTATTGTTTACTGTTTACATCTATTACTGCGCAGAGCAATGTTGTTTATTGTTTACTGTTTACATCTATTACTGCGCAGAGCAATATTGTTTATTGTTTACTGTTTACATCTATTACTGCGCAGAGCAATATTGTTTACTGTTTACTGTTTACATCTATTACTGCGCAGAGCAATATTGTTTACTGTTTACTGTTTACATCTATTACTACGCAGAGCAATATTGTTTACTGTTTACTGTTTACATCTATTACTGCGCAGAGCAATATTGTTTACTGTTTACTGTTTACATCTATTACTGCGCAGAGCAATATTGTTTACTGTTTACATCTATTACTGCGCAGAGCAATATTGTTTACTGTTTACTGTTTACATCTATTACTGCGCAGAGAAATATTGTTTACTGTTTACTGTTTACATCTATTACTGCGCAGAGCAATATTGTTTACTGTTTACTGTTTACATCTATTACTGCGCAGAGCAATATTGTTTATTGTTTACTGTTTACATCTATTACTGCGCAGAGCAATATTGTTTACTGTTTACTGTTTACATCTATTACTGCGCAGAGCAATATTGTTTACTGTTTACTGTTTACATCTATTACTGCGCAGAGCAATATTGTTTACTGTTTACTGTTTACATCTATTACTGCGCAGAGCAATATTGTTTACTGTTTACTGTTTACATCTATTACTGCGCAGAGCAATATTGTTTATTGTTTACTGTTTACATCTATTACTGCGCAGAGCAATGTTGTTTATTGTTTACTGTTTACATCTATTACTGCGCAGAGCAATATTGTTTACTGTTTACTGTTTACATCTATTACTGCGCAGAGCAATATTGTTTACTGTTTACTGTTTACATCTATTACTGCGCAGAGCAATATTGTTTACTGTTTACTGTTTACATCTATTACTACGCAGAGCAATATTGTTTACTGTTTACTGTTTACATCTATTACTGCGCAGAGCAATATTGTTTACTGTTTACTGTTTACATCTATTACTGCGCAGAGCAATATTGTTTACTGTTTACTGTTTACATCTATTACTGCGCAGAGCAATATTGTTTACTGTTTACTGTTTACATCTATTACTGCACAGAGCAATATTGTTTATTGTTTACTGTTTACATCTATTACTGCGCAGAGCAATATTGTTTATTGTTTACTGTTTACATCTATTACTGCGCAGAGAAATATTGTTTACTGTTTACTGTTTACATCTATTACTGCGCAGAGCAATATTGTTTACTGTTTACTGTTTACATCTATTACTGCGCAGAGCAATATTGTTTATTGTTTACTGTTTACATCTATTACTGTGCAGAGCAATATTGTTTATTGTTTACTGTTTACATCTATTACTGCGCAGAGCAATATTGTTTATTGTTTACTGTTTACATCTATTACTGCGCAGAGCAATATTGTTTACTGTTTACTGTTTACATCTATTACTGCGCAGAGCAATATTGTTTACTGTTTACTGTTTACATCTATTACTACGCAGAGCAATATTGTTTATTGTTTACTGTTTACATCTATTACTGCGCAGAGCAATATTGTTTACTGTTTACTGTTTACATCTATTACTGCGCAGAGCAATATTGTTTACTGTTTACATCTATTACTACGCAGAGCAATATTGTTTATTGTTTACTGTTTACATCTATTACTGCGCAGAGCAATATTGTTTACTGTTTACATCTATTACTGCGCAGAGCAATATTGTTTACTGTTTACTGTTTACATCTATTACTTGATGCCCTTTATGAACAGCTGCTCTACATATTTGCACACACACACATGTAACATTAATTTTATTTCAACTTTGCACTGTACATTTTACTTTTACTTTTTCCTGTTGTTTTTAGTTATTCCTTTCTTTTTTATTCTCTTAAGATTATATTCTGTGAATGGAGGAACAGCAAAGTAAGAATTTCATTGTACAGTGTAACTTCCTGCTCTGCTGACCACACGATGATAAAACTCCTAAACTGTGCAGAATTCTACCGTTGACTTTATTCATTTAATTTCCAGTCAAAACTGCAGAGAACAAGATCTTGATTTTTGGGTTTAGGAGAAAAGCAGAAAACAATTTTTTAACCAAACAGAACATTACACAGAATCCTCCACGACTAAATATAAGCACATTTTTCCCTTTGTGTCCATCTTCTCAGGAGACTCACTTTCAGTTTGAAAGAAATCTGCAGGGATATTTTTCCACACCGCCAACGTTTATTCTTAGAAGTTGGTTTAGCATTTACTGCTTCACAATCCAAGTAAATCAAACCCACTCAGTGGTGCTGAGGTCTGGACTCTGGGGCGGCCAGTCCATCGTCCAGCTTCTTTGTTTGATGTGTCCGTCTCCTTTTCTCAGCAAGGTTCTTCTTGAACAGCTACACGTCCTTTCAGACCCACAGCGCTGAGTGGTCTTCTCACAGTGGAAGGATGGACAGAAACACCTGTGGATGTTTTCAGATCTGAAGCAGCTTGATCTTCTCCTCTCTCTCAGAGATCAAAGCTTTAAGCTGTTTATCTGATGGGACAGTTTTGGTGTCTCCCATGTCTTGTTCTGTTGGTCCTAGTCCCATTTTCTCTGTAGCTTTAGTATTTTTTTTTTTAACTCCAGTTGTTTTTTTCACATATCTTACCCTTCCTTGTGCAAGTGGATTATCTTCTGTGTAATCTTAGAATTATCTCCTGAAAAATGAACAACGACTGAACATTTTTGAGGTTTGTGCTGTAGGTTTTCTATGATATGGGTCCTTTAAATAGATCACTTCATATATATATATATATATATATATATATATATATATATATGCCACTGTATTATATAAATTATATAGCTGATTCATATATTAACATTATCAAATGATTCATACATCACAGTACTTTTGGCTACATAAAGGATCCTGAACTCTTTTCTGTATATTTCCATCTTTCACAGTTAATTGAGCAGCACTGCAGTCTTTAATGTAATGTTTTCCCCTGGGCTCAAAAAAACAAGCCCTTCCCTTTTTGCTTTGCTTGTCTGGGGTCTTCAGATTAGTGATCTTGTCAGGGCACTCAGGTTTGGTCATTTGGTCAACTTTGGTGCTTTTATTTCATGCTGTTTGGCCCTCAGGCAGGGCTGGCATAACAGATGAGCGTGTCTGAGCTGAACAGGTGTCAGGTGACAACACTGCGGTCGATGGCCGAGCGCCACAGTAAGACGAGACGCAGTGTGTGCGCTCTGAGATTGACCCACAACAAATCTGGTGTTGAGAAACACTGATCATCCTCAGGTTTTGCTGGAGAGGAGGTGACACAGGCTTTTGTGTTTGTTCCACTGCTAAAGACATTAAAGGATCTTCTGCCAAGGTTTGGCTAAAGAGCCCAGAACAAAGTTTCTTCATCCTTAGAGAGACGTTTAGAGTGATGTCTGTTCTGGCCCTGTTTATATGTGCACTCGTTCGAAACGGAAGAATTCTCAATTATCTATGGAGAATGTTCAGTGTACACGAGTTACTCCAGTGGGGATCAGTCTGGGCCTTCAGAGACGGCCTAATAATCTCTGAGAAATTAAAAGAATATGTGCCTGTATTTTATTAGTTCATATTTATTGTCGTCATACTTCTTCTATGTAGACTGTGCAAGTATTGTAATAATATTCTTATTTCATGATTAATAGAATAGAATAGAATAGAATAGAATTCAACTTTATTGTCATTGCGTATGTTGCAGGTACAAAGCAACGAAATGCAGTTTGCATCCATCCAGAAGTGCTTAGCAGAAATATAAATATATATCTTACAATGTACAGTAACTATAGTATATACAGGTTAAAAAAATATGAGGGGGTATGAACATGGAGGGGGTTATACAGGTTATAAACAAGAATGAACAGGTTATAAATATGAGGGGCCATAATCCGTCTGTCGTTGGTGATGCAGAGACGTATTTCGTCCACTTTGTTAGCCAGAGAACGGACATTGGCGAGGAAAATGCTGGGTAAGGGCAGCCGGTGTGGTATAAGCTCGTAGCTTAGCTCGTAGCTTAGCTCGTAGCCCTCCGCGCCTACCTCGCCTTTGTTTACGTTCTCGCTGCCGTCTGCGTGCACTTCCGCCCAGCCTCCGGTGTCCTGGAGATCTCTGGAATGAGTCGGAGATCGGCGATAAAACTGTCGGAGGTTTGAGTATTGATGTCCAGAAGCTCCTGTCTGCTGTAGAACAGCAACGCCAAGCAATTCGAGATAAATAGTCCAGTCAAAAGTAGATAGAAAACCGTTAAAAAGCAGATTCTGGAGAGACGCTGAGCCTCGCGTTGTTCACGTGCCGCCATCTTGGTCGTTAAATTAAGAAAGATTACATCTTGATTTACAATGTGTGAGGGCCAAAATGTCGTGTGGTGTTAATGTGTTTGCTACTCAGTGGTCTGGTGGACGCAGGGGTCTGTAGGGTTCTCCTTTAGCAGCTGTAGCCAGTCAGCAGCCTGTCCATGTTGTTCACCCCCCCCCCCCACTAACAGCAGGCCATGTAGAAGGAGAACAGAGTGAAGCACCTCCACACTTTTATTCCCTGTGGGTTCAGCCCAACACCAGATGTGTAATATAAGGGTGTGGGGGGTGAGCAGTGTGGAGTCACTGAAAATGTGTTATATATTCACAGAAAGTGAAGCCAAGAAATCTGAGGTTGAAATAATAAGTCACATTTTTCATTAAAAATCGGTCCGACAGACCCCCACACAGAACTGTGCGTGCTGCACTACACTGAGTTTATTCCAGAAATGTAACATGTTAGTTGTTTAACCCCTTTAATCTCAGACTTATTGCACCCTAAGGCTCATTATTCAGTGACTACGTGACTTCAGTGCAAACTGGCTGAGCTGTTCTTAGCTTATAGTATGTAATAAAACTTTGGGTCTGCTGGTGATCCCTGGCCATGGAAGGTGTTGAGTGGGAAAAACATCTTTTTACAGGTAGAAAATATCTGAAAATTTTGGTTCCAAAATGCTTTAAAATATATTTTCATTTTCAGAAGTGTGAACATGAACAAAAGACGCCGTTTTTGACCTGAACCTTTTTGCCTTTAGGCTTTTGAATAGCAGAACTTTGTTCCACAGAGGCTTTCCTGAATATTCCTTATGGTCTCTTACATGTGTGGAGCTGGACTGACGAGCAGCTGCCAGAATCACTCGTCCTGTGGAACTGGGCACAAGCACCGCATGTTTAATGATTCGTTCCACACCAGCAGCCAAATTCAGACACACTTTCAAATACAGCACCAGTGCAGCTCAAGAATGTTCCAGATGCATTCCTGGCATTTAATCTATAGACGGACAGAGCAGCAGCCACTGTATTGCACTACATCCAGTTAAATAGGACTAATTATGATCTCTTTATAATGAATCATGCAGTTGGTCAGTGCTCTTTAAGTACTGACAATATTGATTAATATATGGGGGCAGTCGTGGGCTGGAGGTTAGGGACCTGGCCCTGTGACCGTAAGTTCGATCCCCAGCTCCGACAGTCCATGACTGAAGTGCCCTTGAGCAAGACACCTAACCCCCAACTGTTTCCTGGGCGCCGTGGATAGGGCTGCCCACCGCTCCGGGCAAGTGTGCTCACTGCCCCCTAGTGTGTGTGTATTCACTAGTGTGTTTGTGGTGTTTCACTTCATGGATGGGTTAAATGCGGAGGTGGAATTTCCCTGTTTGTGGGATTAAAAGATCACTTAACTTATTATAATATTGTGACACATTGTGGCGTAATTTGTCACAATAACAATAAATATTGTCATAATGCTCGACCTCCTCAAACTGTTATTCTCAAAACACCTTCAACTTCACCTCAGGTCTCAGGCGTCCAGTCAGGTGTGCACTGAGGTGACGTAATGATTAAAACATTAACGTCTGAAACGTGTCGAGATCCTCAGAGGCCGTGAGCTGCAGGTGTGTTTTCTGTAGTAGCTCTATAGTTTGTTTAGGGACTGTTGGCGTCCAGTGGGAGTTTCTTTAGGAAACGTCCACAGAGATCATTCATTACTGAGCCTCCACGATCACTCAGTAATCAGAGCTCATTTACTGATTTTCACTGCCTCACGTTTAATATTATAGCTCCCTTAGGACATGACCTCTGATCTCCAGATGTGGATGAACATTCATCATTTTAACAGTGTAAATGTGATACTCTCACTCTCTCTCTCTCTCTCTCTCTCTCTCTCTCTCTTTTCTCTCTCTCTCTCTCTCTCTCTCTTCTCTTTCTCTCTCTCTCTCTCTCTCTCTCTCTCTCTCTCTCTCCCTCTTCTCTCTCTCTCTTTCTCTCTCTTCTCTCTCTCTCTCTCTCTCTCTCTCTCTCTCTCTCTCTCTCTCTCTCTCTCTCTCTCTCTCTCCCCCCCCCTCTCTCTCTCTTCTCTTTCTCTTCTCTTTCTTGCTCTTTCTCTCTCTCTCTCCCTCTTCTCTCTCTCTCTCTCTTCTCTCTCTCTCTTCTCTCTCTCTCCCTCTTCTCTCTCTCTCTTTCTCTCTCTTCTCTCTCTCTCTCTCTCTCTCTCACTCTCTCTCTCTCTCTCTCTCTCTCTCTCTCTCTCTCTCCCCCCCCCTCTCTCTCTCTCTCTCTTTCTCTTCTCTTGCTCTTTCTCTCTCTCTCTCCCTCTTCTCTCTCTCTCTCTCTCTCTCTCTCTCTCTTCTCTCTCTCTCCCCCTCTTCTCTCTCTCTCCCCCTCTTCTCTCTCTCTCTCTCTCTCTCCCTCTTCTCTCTCTCTCTTTCTCTCTCTTCTCTTTCTCTCTCTCTCTCTCTCTCTCTCTCTCTCTCTCTTCTCTCTCTCTCTCTCTCTCTCTCTCTTCTCTCTCTCTCCCCCTCTTCTCTTTCTCTCTCTCTCTCTCTCTCTCTCTCTCCCTCTTCTCTCTCTCTCTCTCTCTCTCTCTTCTCTTTCTCTTCTCTTTCTTGCTCTCTCTCTCTCTTTCTCTCTCTTCTCTCTCTCTCTCTCTCTCTCTCTCACTCTCTCTCTCTCTCTCTCTCTCTCTCTCTCTCTCTCTCTCTCTCTCCCCCTCTCTCTCTCTCTCTTTCTCTTCTCTTGCTCTTTCTCTCTCTCTCTCCCTCTTCTCTCTCTCTCTCTCTCTCTCTCTCTCTCTTCTCTCTCTCTCCCCCTCTTCTCTCTCTCTCCCCCTCTTCTCTCTCTCTCTCTCTCTCTCCCTCTTCTCTCTCTCTCTTTCTCTCTCTTCTCTTTCTCTCTCTCTCTCTCTCTCTCTCTCTCTCTCTCCCTCTTCTCTCTCTCTCTCTCTCTCTCTCTCTCTCTCTTCTCTCTCTCTCCCCCTCTTCTCTCTCTCTCTCTCTCTCTCTCTCTCTCTCTCTCTCTCTCTCTCTCTCTCCCTCTTCTCTGTCTCTCTTTCTCTCTCTTCTCTTTCTCTCTCTCTCTCTCTCTCTCTTCTCTCTCTCTCTCCCTCTTCTCTCTCTTGCCCACTCTTTCTTTCTCCTGCTCCTCTCTCTCTTTCTCTCTTTATCTCTCTCTCTCTCTTTATCTCCCTCTCTCTCTGTCTCTCTCCCCCTCCTCTCTTTATCTCTCTCTCTCTCCCTCTTCCTCCTCTCTCTCCCTCTCCCTCCTCCCTCTCTCTCTCTTGCCTGCTCTCTCTTTCTCTCCTCTCTCTTCTCTCTCTCCTTTCCTTCTTTCTTTCTCTCTCACTCCCTCCTTTTCCTTCTTTTTCTTTGTCTTTCTCTCTATGCCACACATTACTATCTCTCTCCTTCCCCAGATGTAATGAAAGTTTTTTCTCAGACAGTGTACAGTCCATACTATATTATTATAGAGGTTGTACTGCTCCTACAGAACCCGAGTAACCTGCTGTTTAAGCAGCTCCTCCGGCTGTAGTGAGTGTGTGCTGAGAGCTGGTGTGTTGTGTCTGTCGGCAGGTTGCGGGTAAGCAGTTCTCCCTCTGGGACGAGTTTCTGGTGCGGGGTAGAGAAGACGGCCGAGAGGAAATGACAGTGGAGGAGCTGCTGAAACACATCAAGGTTAAACCAAAACTTCCAGCTACACTGCAACCCTCCCCACCCCACCCCCCGACCTATCTCTTCAAAATGAATATCACGCCCCAAAGCCCACTCTTCATACAGACGCTGCCAAAGCCTGTTTCCTTCCTCTCTCTACTTCCCTCAATCAGACCCCCAACTTCCCCAGTGACCCTCGTCTTCCTCCTCAGCTATACCTTTAAACACACCCCACTTTCATTTTAATACAGGGTATACAGTCAAGGCATGGGGTCACATCACATATGTTTTGGTAATATATTATGCATTATATGGACAAAAGTATTGGGACACCTACAGTAGCTTTCAACATCCCATTCTAAATCCATAAGCGTTAATATGGAGTTGGTCCCCCTTTGCAGCTATAACCACTTCCACTGTTCTGGGAAGCTTCCTACAAGATTTTGTAGTGTCTGTGGAAATTTTTGCCCTCATTCACAAGAGCATTTGTGAGGTCAGACACAGATGTTGGACAAGAGGGCCTGCCTTTCAAAGTTCTTTCTAGTTCATCCCAAAGGTGTTGGATGGGGCTGAGGTCAGGGCTCTGTGAGGGCCACACCAAACTTACCCAGCCAGGCCTTTATGGGGCTTGCTTTGTGTACTGGGGCTTGGTCAAGCTGGAAAGTGCCTTCACTAAACTCTTCCCACATAGTTGGAAGCATAGAATTTTCCAAAAATTCTGGGTCTGCTGAAGCATTAAGATTTCCCTTCACTGGAACTAAGGGTTCTAGGCCAACCCCTGAAAGCAACTCCATAGCATTATCCCTCCTCCACCAAACTTTACAGTTGGCACAATGCAGTGACGTTCTACTGGCATTCGCCAAGCCCAGACTCATCCATCAGACTGGCAGATAGAGGAGCGTGATTCATCACTGCACAGGATGTGTTTGTATGCAGCTGCTCGGCCATGGAAACCCTGCCACGAAGCTGTCGGTGCTCAGTTTTTGTGCTGATGTTGATGCAGATGAGGTTTGAACTCTGCAGCTATTGGTCAGCAGAGTGTTGGTGAATTTTATGCTCTATGCTCCTCAGCACTCTGCGACCCGCCCTGTGGTCCGACATTTCGTGGCTGAGTTGCTGTGGTAAACACTTCCACTTTTCAATAATACCCCACACAATTGACTGTGGTCTCTGGAGTTTGTTGCAGAAGTTTTGTCCTATTACAGCACCACGCTCTAATTCAGTGAGCACTTTAGAATTAATGTATGTAAAGGCAGACTGCAAGGTCAGGTGCTTGATCTTGAGTTAAATGCCTGAATTCAATGATTAAGAGGTGTGTCTCAATACTTTTGGCCGTGTAGGTGTGTGTAATATACATGTTATTGTTATATGTGTTATTGTTATTTCAGCAAGGGTCATGTGTAATGGGAAAATGATCCGACGTAATTCTGTTGAAAGATCTGTGAGTGTTGTTTGATTTTCAGGACCACCACAGCCTGACGGTCACTGGTCTGTACTACGGGCCTGCAGTGCTGTACGCTGATTACTGTGATCACGCAGATCGACTCAAACAGAGGTGAGTTTTTCTGTAAACCACTCTTATGCTGCAAGACAATGTTATTTTCTCTTAAATACAGTCTGGATTATGGGGGTTTCGGAGGTCATAATTAAGTAAAGGAGGTTGTAATCACGCACCATAAAGTATGTGGTAGGTGCAGGCCAAGAAGGCCATAAGACAGTTTTCAGTTTCTTTTGTAAATTAGATGAAGCAGTCTGCAGTCCACATACTGGAGATATCTGGACCTGCTTTATTCAAATTGCTGATCCTTTTTTTTTTTTTTTGGAGGAAGTACAAGATCAGAAATAGAAACCGAGTGAGTGACTGTTCACTGATTTGAACATCAGCCAACTGTGTCTGCACACTGTGAAATTAGACCTCTGCATTTAACCGAACCGGGCAGTGAAACACCCACATATATGCACACTACTGAACACACACTAGGGGGCAGTGAACACCCGGAGCGGTGGGCAGCCCTATCCATGGCGCCCGGGGAGCAATTGGGGGTTAGGTGCCTTGCTCAAGGGCACTTCAGTCATGGACTGTCAACCTTCCGGTCACAGGGCTGGTTCCCTAACCTCCAGCCCACGACTGCCCCACTTATTTGATTGGGTAGATGAAAAAAATACTGTGTCTGATGCAAAGAGAAGTGCCGCTGTGTTGGAAGTTGTGCTGCTTACTTTTGTTAATGTGCATTAAAGGTGAATTCCACATTTTTATGTCTGTGTAATTAAATGGTTAAGATGTAAATGAAGTGGCTTGGTGTGAAATGCTCTGTTCTAGAGAAAGTTATTACTTGAGGTACTGATGAGGGATTCATTTAGTTTTGGCCTAAAACATTTTTTAAAGCTACTCTTCATAGAAAGCTGCATAAAAGGAGTTAATTGGCGAACAGTTCCCAAATAAAACTGTTAAAATTATTATCATAATCAGTATTTCAACTCTATTACCAAAAAAGTTTGGACTCTTTTTTAGAAGTGAGGTTGTACATATAAAAATTCCAAAGACGTGTAGGTTCACTGGAGCTTTGAATAGTAAACAAAATGGTTATATTTGTGTTGTAGACATTGTGATCCCTGGTTCCTATCAGCACCACTGTAAAGAAATCTGTATACCGACTCTAGAGTTTATAGGTTTCTCTACAATGAACCATTTCATATCAAACCACCCTGAATTACTTTTACATCTCAACAATTGAGCTACATAGAAATCTTAAAAATAAATAATAATAATAATAATAATTTCCCTTTTTACACAATACAAAAACTTGTATTTCCATTTTTGGCTCTTTTTTTTTTTACATGCCTGCTGTGCTTTATGTTGAAGGGCACTAGAAACGCAGAAATCCTACAAAAATATCTTCCATTACCCAGCATTCAAAGCTGAGAATGTTTTTTCCTTCTGAAAAGTTCTGTCATGAGGTTAAGATAAATTAAAACTGATAGGCTTTATAGATTCATGCCACTAGACTAGGAGACATGAAGAGGTGTCTTGTCTGTGGAGACTCTGTAATCTAACCCTGCTGAGTGCATATGAGTCAGAATCTGCCATAACGCATCAGCCATTATGCCTCTTCTACTGCCACCACACATTCGGAGCAGGTGCTCTGTTTAAGAACCATGTACTGCAATGTGTTACTCATCCTCTCTCACATGCATTGACTGCCCATCAAAAGTTCAAATTGCTTTTGAAAATAATGTAATGAAAAATTAGCGTGTTTTGTTTGTCAGTTTGCAGTAACTTATATTAAAGATGGCACAGGTTTGGTTTCGGGGGAAAGTCAGTCTCAGGTTAACCCTTGTGTTACCAAAATGTCTTGTGTGGTGTTGGTGTGTTTGTTACTCAGTGGTCTTCTGGACCCACCACATTATTGGCTGTTAAATCAGTGCAGCCATAACAATTTATGTAAAAATACCAGATGTTTAAAATATCACAAGGGTCCAGCGTAGGGTTTTCTTTTAGCAGCTGTAGCCAGTCAGCAGCCTGTCCATGTTGTCCACCCTCTCTCTCTGAGGAAATGATGATAAACCACATCATTTTTCTTTTTGGTAAACATTGACAATGAGTCCCACAGACCTGAACACCACACCAGGGTTAAAACGTGCAGTAGGTTGGAAAATAACCTGGTCAAATCTTTATTCAGCCAAAAACTACTCCACATACTAAGGAAGATACTTGGAGGAACATGAAGCTGCAAGTCGGAGCAAGTATATACCCAAAGTATCAGCAAATAGCTTACGGTAAATCCCCAGGCTAACACAGTGCAGCTTTAACAAAATATTATTCTTTCTTATTATTTTTTCTTACTTGAAAAGTAATATAGAAATTAAATATTCATCTGAAAGGAAGGCAAGGTGTCCAAGCTTTTGTGCAGTGTTTGTCTCTCACTATTATTCATGTTTATGTTTGGGATAATGCAGCGCTAACAAGCTGCCTTAGGGACTGTGCATGGCTTAGCGGATCTGTTGGAGCAGCTTGATTATCTCCCGTCGTAGCCAAAACACCACATCTGTGCACCTGTTGAAAGACGCTCTGGCTCCTGTCGGGGGCTCTTTCCTGTTCGGAGGTCTGCTAGTATTTCTCTGAGGACGAGCAGGTCTTAGTTTAGAGCCTGGTGCCAGGTGCTGTGTCCCATACTGCATCCATTCTGCTAGTTTACAGTCTTGTGCGAAAGCGTAGGAAAGTGTCGGCCCAACAGTAAAGCGAAGCCGCTATAGCAACTCATCCAGGCCAGAAAACCTCTGAGGGCTTCATGTGGTTGGACCAGACCATCCGAATGGCTCGCCCCGAGCTTGGAGCATGAACAGGAAACTCTGAATGGAAAATTAGCAACATAACAGATTTCCTCACTGTTTTCCTGGCATAGCTGTGACTCCCTCTTCCTCTCTGATCTGGAGTTTACATGCTCCCCCACACCAGGACAGCTGAATATTGGCCATCACTGTGTGCGCTGAGAGCGGTTTACTGGGGCGTCTGAGGGGCATCAGCATTACGTTTCGTCTAAAAGAAATGATGGTTACACTTTGTTTGAGGAGGAATGCTTTGTAGATGCTGACTACACGACCGAGGACGTGCAGGTCCAGACTTCTACTGCACAATTCTGTGACGTCAGAATAACGCGGCTGGTTTGCATTGTAGTCCATTTGTTTAGAGTACTAGGCCTGCAGATGTTATAATCTGGGGATTTTTACATGTGTAAATATCTGCAATATTCAGCTGTACATGAACTTTTCTCTAGAACACTCACTCGAGGTCTTAGCCATAATCTTTAAAGTCCAGAGTTATTACTGTTTTGTTATTCTACTTCTATACACTTACAGTTCATTAGTTGCATGGTTAGCTATACAGTGAATTACATTTACATTAATATGCAAAAATGTGAACACCCCTAAATTTATGTTCTGTTGATTTTCTGAGTGACTGCACAATTTCTTATTTTCCAAGTTTAACATATTGGATAAAACATAAAATGTGGCATTGCTTTAGCACAGGCAATATTTTATGTTTTATTTCCCCCCCAATATAATAAACTTGGTAAATAAACAACAATTGTGTATTAAAACTGTGCTGAAGTGTGTTCTCTAGAGTGTGTTCACTTCTTAAAAAAAAAACATGAGCAGAGGCACCTCGACTTCTGCAGTGACTGTAAACTGGATGAACAGGGTCTAGTCTGCACTTCTGTTTTCATTTTTTATTTTACTTTTTTTAAATGTCAAAAAAAAATTCTTTCCCAAAACACGAATACACACATCAGTTACTTTCCATTCAAATGACTCAAATTATAATCAACACTAACACTTACAGACCTACACACACTGATTTAAATTAGAATGTGCACTTTCCACAGAGCTTCCCCATTGGTTGACTCTAAAAGGAGAATTCCACCAATTTTTCAAAATTTCTGTGTAATGTTATCAGTGTGACATGTTATCAAAGTTGTGTAAACTAAGAGAAACTCACAAACTCAGATTTAGGGTCTATTTTCTCTTACAATGTGGTTTTACAATAGTTTTGAATTTAATGTTTTGGCCTAAAATCCTTGTAAAACAGTATTTCAGGCATCAGGAAACATGTCTAACTATTTAATGTAATGAACTCTTCCTAGAGGCATTAAAACTCTTCAGACATCTGGTTCCTATCACCACAACTGTGAGCAGTTCTGAATCACTAGAGCCTTTCATATCAAACCACTGTGAATGACTTTCACCATCTTAACGGTTGAAATTGACAGAAATATAATAACCTGATATTAACAATCAGCAGAGAGTTTGTGAACAACCTGGACATCTGCAGATGCAGTGCTGTAGGTGATCATCAAAATAAGGTGTGACTGAAATCATGTTCTTTTTTTTTCCCCCCAGAGTGTCAGATTTGGTCAGGGTGGTCACTAAAACAGAGCTTCCAGCTCAACAGCAGATGCTGGAGATCATTCCCTCCTTCGCCGAAGATGAGGACTGTGAGAGGGTCCCACCAATCAGATACCTCTTCAGATGAGGTGATGAAGATACAGCCAGTGATTTTTAGCAGTGATTTGTTTGATATTGTACTAATGAAACTAAATATGAATACCGGTCTCTTTAATCTAATGCCACGCTTCAATCACTGAACTCTAGAATTCCTTTGTCTTAATGAAATGAATCAAGATAAATGTTTACAGAGGGAGGTTTTACTGGATCCTGTCAATCATCTCACTCACTGTTTTTCCCATTAAAAACTAAATAAAGTGATTTTTAATGTAATGATGTGTAAATGTATTGACTGACCAACAGCACACACTGACACTATCAGAGCTGCCTTGGAGCCATTCAGCCCAGCCTTTGTTATGCAGCCCTGGACACACGCCTCTGTCAGTCTGCCACACTGAGACATTGGAAAGACAATGCAGATCGCTTGACATGGACCCTAAACCTGTCTAATCCATTTTATTCAGAGCCTTTTTATTCACTTTGTCCATTGTTGGGGCACGCATGTTGTATTTTTGCATAATATATTGAGAATTGAAACCTTTTGTTAGACCCTCTATTGAGGCTGGCTGGAAATTGCCTTACAGCTTTTTTTTAACTGCCACACACCAGAAACTTCTCTTGATGCAGATATCAGCTTAATTTCCAATGAAAATCTAATAATATATCGCTGCTGTCGGGACAAAACCTCGTATCTCCATTTTTGTCGTTTTTCTGTTTTTGACATAATTTGAAAAGGCCTCCTGTTCATTACATTGTGTGTGAAATTTGTGACGAATGGACCAAAAGAAATTACCCAGAATGGACTGTAAAACATTCTGGTTCCTTTGACCAACATTAAAAGTAGAGTAGGTTTTTTCCTTCTCCTGTAAAGTTACAAGGTTTTGGTCCAACAGCAGTGATATATAAAATACACAAGAAACAAATTAGTGTTCAAATACATGCAGTGTATCTTACATATGATTAGAGGTTAAGCTGTATAATATATAAAGTATGTGCAATATATAGAGTTATAGACAGTGTATATTGTGCACATTTGCAGTCCATTAAAACAAAATGTCACAATTATAACTTGCTGCACAATTTAGTCAATAAGATGAAGTCATTCAGAATGATTTGATGTGAAGTGGTTCCTTGTAGAGAAACTTATCTACTCAGATTTCTTTACAGTAGTGGTGAAAGCAACCAGGGGTCTACACCACAAGTATAGCCATCTTATTTACTATCCAAAACCACCAGTAATGGGTTTTTACGTAATGTTTCTGGTAAAATAGTTTAAAATAGTAATTTCATGCAGAGGTCTTTTAAAAATATGTTTTAAGCCAAAATATTCTCAAATACTATTATAGAAATGTGTCCGGCATCAGGCAGCATATTCATAACTGTTTCTTGTAATAACTTTCTGTGAGAGGTTTTATAAGCATTCAGCCGTCTGGTTCCCATCACCTCCACTATGAACAATTCTGAGTTAGTCAGTTTCTCTAGAGCAGATAATTTCCCATCAAACCAGTCAATGACTTTATATCTTGATGACTATTATGCAGAAATGTAGAAAAATCTGTGGAATTCTCCTTTTAAAAAATGCATAACTGATCACAGAAGTAAGAAGGGGCTGTGGTAGCCGTGTATATTACAGCATTTTAGGGGATGAAGACTTCAAGGTTGTTGGTGGTGTTACAGTAGAAAATTGGCCTGAAAGTTGGAGTACTCTTAAATGTAAAGGTGCCAAAAGGGTTCTTTGAAGTGATGCCACAGAACATTGAATAGTTTGAGTTCTTTAGAGAAGCAGAAGTGGTTCTTCTGTGGTGCTGCATCAAACGACCCTTTTTGGTACCTGTATTTTAAAGAGTGTAGTTCTCGAGACGGCTGCTCATCCAGGCATTATTACTCAGATATGTTTGGAGGTTCAGTAGATGTCTTCAAATTCAGACTTTGGCCCAATCCATTTCTTATTTTGACCCCTACCCTTTGTTTTCAAGTCTCTCCTTGCTCCTTGTTACTGAGCTACAGGGCAGTGGTAGAAATCTTCTCCTACAAAATGAGCCCCTCTAATAAAAGAGCATCACTTCATTAACAGCTACTAGCGCCGCTCTGTAGGCGACCCTGCCCGTCTGCAGGGACAGCAGAGGAGGGGAAAGTTCAGCTCCTCACTGCTGGGCTTTAGTTACATTTAGGGCATCATGTGCCCTCAAACCCACTCCTCATTCTTCGGTAAAATGAAGCTGAAGTCAGATGTTCACCAGATTCTTGTTTGAATTTTCCCGTTTCACCTTAAATGGAGCAGCAGTTACATCCTGGCACCTCAGCCGTTTAAGATGGAACGGGAAATTTAGCTAGCTACTGAGCTATCAGCGCTACTATCAATTTTATGCTTGTTATGAAAAAAAGGACCGTCATACATTAGAACATCATTAAACTATGACGAGACAGTTACTGTAGTTTTTAACAGAGAAAATACGTTTGTGGGGTTCTTTGGTCGCTCACGCAGCCTTCTTGCCTCTGAAAAACGTTTGGAGGGCCATGTAGCCCTAACACTTCGCCATACCCCACTATCTCAACAACAATCAGGACACACTACCCTTAGACATGAGTGCAAAAAACTGAGGGCTGAGTGTCGGGGCGAGGGGGGAGATGGGATTGGGCCTTCGAATGCAGTTTCTGGTCCTGGATTGTAAAATCACTGCTAGCTATGACACAAACTGGCCAATCAGCTGCATCAACAGCTCTGTTAACTACCAATCACTCACTGCTGTCAGAACCTTCTCCTGTAAGGTGATCGTTTTGGAGATACCTGGTTTCCTTCGGACAGCTGCAGGGCTGTAAACTGGATTCAAGACCTCTGCCTTATATTACAGCAGATGCTTGACTTATGAGCCAGACTATCACACGCCAACTTAAAGCTATTTTAGCAAACATCTGTTCAGTCTTTTCAGCGTGCACTGGACCATTCGCTCAGGCCAGAGGACAAGGATTAGAAGAGCTGGTGTCGAAGCGGTCAGTTAACCTCAAACTTCTAAAAGAAGAGCTGCACATCGGGATCCGTGTTCAAGAAGCACGTCTGGCTGCTTAATGGATGGTATGAGGCTGAGGTTGAGTTTTTAGGAAAAGTCCAAGCTCTCCTTTTAACCATCTGGTCCTAAAGGTCTGATCTAATAACCCCCCCACCCCCCCACCCCCAAAACACACACTGACCTTCTGGGGAGTCAAGCAGGAGATCAAAATGCTCCACTACAGGCGTCTCCGATGAGGCGTTGACAAGATCATCCTCCTCATCCTCAAACACAAACATCACCACAGGACTCCCCTCTTCCTTTGAGAGTAGTAGCCACTGCCGAGATGACAGGAGTGCTGTGTTGATCTTCTCAGCGCGCAGCTGCAGTTACAGCAGTGAAACCGTCACAGTTGGTGTGGCAGCTGTTGTTTAGTTATCAAGACCTTGTTTTAATTACTGAAAGTGGTAGTTTTGAATATAGCCGTTAATAACGCTGTCGGTATTATTCTACACATGATCATGTTAGTATCTGGATTATTATTGTCCAGTTATATTTCTATGATGCCAGTGGTAGGAAGGAAAGCAAATGCATGAAAATAATCCATTGTGTCCTGCCTGTAGCTTTGCTTATGTTTACTTCTGTGCATTGTCACAAGTTGGCAATCACCCTAATGACCATCCTTGCAAATAAAATAATCCTAGTATTAAAACAGCAATTTTAGTGGTACTGAAACAGCACTGATGCGCATTATCTTAGCTGAGGGACAAGATCTCATAAACATAACCAAATTTCTCATAACTCAAAATTCCAGTCTTATTACGTACAAAAGATTATTATTCAGTAACTACAGGGACTTTAATGCAAACTGACTGCGCTATTCTTAGGTTATAGACGTATGTATTAACACTTTGAGCCCGCTGGCGGGCCCTGGCCATTTAAAGGGTTAATGACTCCATTCAACTCTGTTCATCATTAATCTTAAAGGAAATATGAAAAGTAAATTCTGTAACATTACATGAAACTCAGGGAGGGTCTCTGAGTGAAATGTTGCTCTGGTTAATATTATTTTTCTCGTCTGCTGGTGCACGGTGATGTAATCCAATTTCAGAATATTTTTATGAAGGGCAATGTCAGAAAATTACAGATAAAGGTGAATGTCTTCATTTTTGATGAATCATTGCATTAATAACCCAGGGACATTAACTAACAAGGCAATAAGGTCACGTTTTCAGATTTCAGGCTGACTTTAAGACTTCGAGTTCTGTAACTACCACACAGTCACATGCAAAACTTTACCAAGTACAGTCAAATACATGGTTTATTGATTTTCTGAGTGAAAATAAGTTGCGTTCTCTACAGGGGACACAGACGTATGGCGCCCAGTTTGTTTAAGCAAATGAACAATAATTGTGCATTGTAATGTGCAGAAGTCTGTTCTTCATAGAGGAACTTAGAAAATGAACTAAATTTAATGTAATTTGAGGCAGGCGCCCAAACTTTTGCTGTAAATTCTAAAATTCTTATGAAACTAATGCACTTAAGGAACTGACATCTGGATCCACACTTGTCCTTCAGAGTTAACAACAACTTGCGTAATTTGAAATAAAAATGTCGACAATTCTTTGTAAACGTTTCCAAAAGCTTTTATTTCACTGTTCGCCTTATTTACACATAAGCTTAATACTATAAAAATAATTCTGTGAATTATCTAGTCTTTAAGTCCACTACCATTGGCACTATGGCAATGGCTCAGATGTACCCAATGATGTCATTGCATATTATGGGCTGTCGACTGCCGGTCTTCATGAGGGCACTGAACTGGTAAAAGTCCGTGTCCAGCTGGTGCAGACCGGTGTGTGATTGGTGGAAGAAGGGCTTCGGGGTCTGAAACCCTACAGGACACGACAACCGTTTCGCGCATGTCTCCGCAGACTTCCCTCGTCCTTCCATTCCCTTTGACCTGCCGGCTAATTTCCGCCTCATATTGACCAGGAAGTCTTTGGCTAGTTTGCGACTCGGGTTGGGCTTTAACTCAGCAGAGTCGGGACACTCCGGAAGGTCCATCCAGTTTTTTATGAGGTCCGCAAAGCTGTTGTCCCCCAGCACCAGTGGTTGTCTGTTGCGCCCTCTGGTTAGCAGAGATGTGGTCCAGTCTTCTGGCTCGCTGGCTTCAAAAGATGTCCAGCGCTCCAGGCAAGCGTCCGAGGTGGATTTGGGCCGGACGCGGTTGGTGCGGACGCAGGCTGAAGACGATACTCTGACATTTCTAGTCCTCCTCAGCACCACGCCCTCATCCTGCCACGATGCTTCAGAATATCCCGAATCAAAGTCCAGACTTTTCTCGCTGCAGGGGGAGCCACGGGGCAGACGGCCAATGCCGTCTTCTTCGTCCTCTTCTTCCTCCAGTGGACTGGCCAGACAGCAGGCTGAGTCGTAGGTGCTGCCGTCGCTGGACTGGGAAATCTGCAGGCGGCTCAGGTGCTCTCGCTGCTTCTCTCTGCGGTGGCAGGCTCGGGTCACTGCGTAGGAGCGTTTCGGGGGCTCAATGGGCTCCCGTATCTGCTTCAGGTCCTGCAGGGAGCGCATCATGTAGCGCATCTGGTCCCGGAAGCAGTCGCCTGAATCTCGCACACACAGCTAAGGGCAAAATAGACAGAAGAGCAGTTAGAAATGAATGAGTTCATTATTACAGCTATAGACACAATGCAAAAATTCAGTGAATACACCCTAAATCAGACCAATATATCTAATATTTCTCAAAAAATCTTGTTATATCCTTACAACAGTCTCAAACTGTGACATCTTAGAGACATGAAGACTGAAGGTGATTTCACTTGAAAAGGTGTCCATTTTTGCATGGAGACAAAATGGACAAAAAAAGAGGGATTGAAACTTGTGATGTGGATTCAGACGTCTGAGGGATCAGATGGACAAAAACAGGGGTTAAGACTAAAGATGTACAGTTGACTATTTTTTTTATCTGTAAAAGTCAACAAATGGACACTTGATTAACCTTTGCCCGATGTCAACCTTCATAAAACTTCATTTTCCCCACTTTTAAACTTTGGCAACATAAACACTTTGTTTTTGACAAAATAAAACTTTTCTAGTAAACATGGTTCTATATAGCACCACAAAAGGTTCTGTGAGTTAACAAAAACAACTGTGCGATCCTTTTGGTGCTTTAAAGAAGAATCACAGAATCACACACGACAGTTTTCACCACTTCTGTATTCAAATGATTGCTGTCGTTCTTTATATAACCAGCAAACTATTGATCTGAAATCAGCAAAAGTTGCCGAATCGTCGTCAGTATCTTTTCCAAACACACCATTTTCTCCCAAATTTCCGAGATAAAAATACAGACACCGTTATATCGATTTCAATGGCACCTGGAACGGTTAACCGAACGTTCGATTGCCTCTGCTCACCCCTACTCAGAACAAAGCAGCTTGTGAGCATACAAGCCCCATAAGTGAGTAATCTTTCCCTTTGATTCACATAAAAGGAATTCTAAGTTAGTCCGTACTCAGAGCAGCTGCGTTTAACAAGCCCTACAGCAAATAACCGCAGAACATTTGGCATCCATATAAAGACAATGAGGCACTTTAGTGGGAGAAAAGCTAAACAACAACGCGAGAGTCTCGAGGGAGCGGAGTCAGGGTGATGCATGCAGACACATCCGCGCTGGCTGTGGGAGCAGGATGCGAGCGGAGTACCTCCCTGCCTCAGGAGGAGAGGAAAAGGTGGAAGAAAAGTGAAGCGTGACACGTCCCCCAAGCCCTAGCCCGCAGGAAAGAGGGTCAAGGGAGGAAGTGATATCATTTTCTAACTACTTTGCACAATGTGGGTCAGAGTTCAATGCGAAGGATGAGGATTCTTTCTTGGAGGCCGTGGCTGTGATCTGGAAAATACCAAACAACAAGCCCCAAATACAGAGGGAAAACCCGAAATCTGAAATCTGAACACACCGCAATGTTATGACTCATAGTTTGGAAGCCCCCCGATCACTAGATG
Organism: Pygocentrus nattereri; assembly: GCF_015220715.1. NCBI lineage: Eukaryota > Metazoa > Chordata > Actinopteri > Characiformes > Serrasalmidae > Pygocentrus > Pygocentrus nattereri. The sequence goes on along the minus strand of NC_051236.1, from coordinate 213,621 downwards.
ACCACACTGAAACAATAATACTCCTTCTCCCCTTCCTTTTCGATAATGACCACAGAGCAGTCAGGGGGCTTTTCAACGTCAGAGTCGCTAAAAAAAAACAAAGACCTTCCCAACTTCTCCGGGGCCTGCTTTGCTTTCACTTCAATTTCTCCTACAGATAATTTTAGTGGAATGCCGCCGAGAGCGCTGGTATAGGTCACGTACAGCCTGTGGCACGGCTTGAGGTGCAGTTAAGAGGACCACTGACCACTCAGTGCTGTTATCACAGCTGTGCGAACTTAAGCATTTGGCTAAAACGAGAGCGAGAGGGTGCTGGGGAGCCGCCAGCGGTTTGCTTAAGGCCATGAAAAATGTATACAGTTGGGTGGAGGTTGCTTTGCTTCCAACCAAATTCCTCTCCAATCATTCCGATCCATTCCTGCAGTTCAGCTCAAGCCCCCAGTTGATTCTAATGTGACAGCAGTGGAAATGCACTGGAACAGTCCAGTGAGAAACTTCAGTGAAATCAGAAGGACTAGAAAACTGCATCTAACTGAAAAAAAGTGCCAGAACAAAACCTCTTATCTCCAAAACGGTAACTTTACAGGAGAAAGAAAAACACACCTTACTTTTAATGGAAATCAATGTAACCAAACTCCTTGTCCAAGTAATTTTGGGACATTTCTTTTGGTCCATACATCGTGAAATTTACAAACAATGTAAAGGACCACAGGCGTTTTCAAAAGGAACAGGTCACTTGACCCAAAGTGCTGACCATTAGATGTGACCGCATGCACGCCACATGTTTTGCTTGCCTGATCATCACAGAACAAGGGTTCCCTGCATCATGAAAGGCTGTAGATGGTTCTGTATACAACTTTTTTTGAAAATGGTTCTAAATAGCACCCAAGAAGTTTTGATGTCAAGCTTGTAACAACAGAAGAACCGTTTTGGGTGCTATATAGAACCCTTTTTTAAAAGCACCTTGTCTAGCACGTTCCTGCATGTTTTCCACCAATCTGAAGAACGCACATCACGCAAAGAACGCTTAAATCATGTGATGGATTCTTTGCCTTTTTATGGTTCTAAATAGAACCATTTTCTCTACTAAAGAACCCTTACAGCACCGTCTTTTTAAGAGTATATAGTTCTCCGTCTCGTTTTCTGTTGTTACAAGCTTGACATAGCAAACATAGAAGAACCCTGTTTGGTGCTGTATAGAACCACTTTCCAAAAGGTTCTATGTAGAACCATATTCTCCATCAAGCCAAAGAACCATTTCATCATGCATGGAACCATTTAACCATTTGCTTTACTAGAACCCTTAAAGAACCCTGTTTTTAAGCCTGGACTGTCTGCATGAACAGTGGCGTTTCCAGTGCGCTCGAGAAAAGTGAGCTGGAATAATGTCACATTTTAAACTCGTTCGTCATGAGCGGCAGCGAAACTCACCATCCTGCGCTCCGCTTCTCGAGATGACGAGATCTGGAGATAAAACAGCGCAGTTAGGCCTCTGTCTAAGGTCAGTACAGGTCAGCTGGTCATGCAGGCTCCTTCGCACCTCAGTACTTACTGAGTGAATGTAATTCAGCGCTCTGAGCTCAGAAAGCTGGAAATCCTCTGACCAGATGTGTGTCCGGCTCCTGCCAGCGGCCCACGCGCGTCTGGTCTCAGAGAGAACGGCGAGCGATTTTGAGCACCGCTGGTTTCCCGTTACTACAGTTTCAACCAATCAGCGCGGCGCATTGCGCGCAGCCGTCCAATCAGGAGCGACCTGAAAATCGTGAGGCCAAAAACCTAAAATGTTCGCTGATAAAGATTCAGACGCCGTGTTTTGATTCAACTCACTGTTCACACCTGATGCTTTACACTGATTTCTGTTGTTTTATTATTTATTATATGTGCTGTAATTTGTCGGTAGCAGCCGCAGTTTACTCTGAGTTATGAATGTGTTCCGCGTGGCTTAGTAGACTGAATATGACGCGTTCCACAAAGTAATTTATTTACCTGCTTATTTTAGTTTAGTGTTTTGTTTGTCCAGTGTGAATCTCAGAGCGGTCATTCTCCGCAGTTCAGCCGCATCGCGCTGATGACCGAACGCCCAGCGGCCACAGCCAGAGCGCATCCCCGGTAGGAGAAGCTCAGTTCGCGCTTCTGCTGCCACCGTGTGGCCGCACGCTGCCACTGCAGGCCTGTTTACAGCACTGTCCACGTGTCCCCCGCCGGGTAGCAATGCAAAGCAACCGACCTCGAGCCAATGCATTAGTGTGCATATATAAACGGCTCACTGTTCACAGCGCATGAGCCACAGTACCTTGAGACATTCCTGTCCTCAGAGGCCTGATCAAAAGTGGTGCTAACAGTGATGCAGGACACTGCATGTCTGTTCCCGCTGCACTCTGGACACATTTGACTCCACTTGCATTGTTTGACTGCTTTACAACAGCCTTTAATCTGATCAGCTGGAATGATAAGCTTGGCAGGGGGTCATTCAGTAGACACAGAGGGGCGATTCCATGACTGGGGTGCCTTTAAGCCTTTGTAGCTCTTAAAAATTCAGCTACTTTTTTATGATTTTTCTACAGGGAATCTAAGAAAATAAACATTTAACGGTCTGAAATAAGCCTAACCAGGAACAGTGTCTCACCTTCAGAAAGCAGTCTTTGGCAAACAGTGGCTTAAATGAGTAACAGGGTTCATTTTTTAGCATTTAATTTTTAGGGTTTCTTTTTTTAATAAAAAGTGTTTTTAAAATCTATAATAATAAAGTGATAGTTTCTTTTTTTGTAAGTTACAGTTAGTATAGACTTATGATAAAGGATGTTTCAAGCATGAGATGTTGGACAGCAAAAATAACACACACACACACACACACACACACACACACACACACACACACACACACACACACTTATCCTTCTGGGTCACCCTGGACAAGTTGCCAACCTCTTTCAGGAAAAAATAAGATTTGTGAAATATTTTATGACTATATTTCAATCCGGAATCCCAAGACTGCCAGTTAGTTGTGGTTGTGATGTCACAACACGAGTGAATGGTTGCTCCTGATTGGTTTAACACATCTACAGCCAGTTTGCTGGCGCCCTAGTGTGACTTGGAATGTCCTCACTTAAAACTGCCTAAGGCGATGTTGCTGTTAACATAGGCCGTAATAAAAACTGCTGCTCTTGCAGTTTGAAGACTGCGATTGTAAAAATGATGAACCTTTCTGTTCATCCTAGTTATCGAGGACCGGGATGGTCAAACGTGCTGTTTTCCGTGGCCTATTAGAGATTTAATTCATGTTGTAAGGTATTTATCTGAAACACGCACATACGTTGTTGTAAAGCAGAGTTTCTTAATCACTGGGCCGCAATACCAGGTCCTGTACGGCGGTGCATAAAGGCAGCTTTGTCAGTTTTTTGACCACTGACTCGCGAGTGAACGGTGTGAAAATTGTGTTGTAGAAACATTCCATATAGCTTTGCCACCATTCAGTCGATATTTTATGTTCACTGCTATTGATACGTCATATATCGTGGGGTAGGCCTCAAACACAGCCGTGTTGAAAATGTCCCCAAAACATTTTTTACCTTCACGCTTTCTAGTGATAAGTAGGTGGACGCTGAGGTGGAGAAGGTGGAGAACCTCTATTGTAACACTATTATATCTACCTTTACTTTGCATACCTATTTGTAAATGTAATATCAGTGTAGTGTAAAGTGCTTGTCCAGGTGGGGATTGAACCCCAGTCTACAAGGCAGAGGTGTTACCCACTACACTAACCAACTACAATCACCAATAAACCAATAAAATCACCCAAATAGTGAAGGATTTAGTCACAGAGCACATTTTCCAGTGCTAACAAACTGGAATATCTCACCTTAACCCCTTCCAGAATAAACGGCCACATCCATTTGCACATTTGCCTGCAGTTCTTCGCAGCCCTGAAATTTAAATGCAATCCAAGTGGCATTTCCATGCTTTGGAGCCTTAACCACTAAAGCTTTGCATTTGAATACCACTTTCCATTCTCGTAAATGGATCTCGCATAGAACAAGACAAATGGCTTAGACATGCCTATTCAGTTCATTCAGGTACAAGTGTTTTCAGAATGGGTTACAGTAAACGGCTGTTCACACACCTTCACTGCAGGTAGACGCTGCTGTGGGAAGCTCTCAGGGGTTTGACTGTATGAGGAAAAGGAGAGATGTGTCTCGTTCTGTAGGCTGAAAGATTATTTCAGGGAACATACTGCTGCAAAACCATGTTTTGGTCCAATAGCTGAGAAATAGATTTTCCCAATACCGATGAGACAGTAATAATAATAATAAGGGGAATTCCACTGATCTTTTAAAATTTCTGCATCAGTGTGAAATCAAATTCTAAAGTAAGTGAATGTCAGAAGTGTTCACAGTGGTGGTGATAGGAACCAGACGTCTGCTTCTAGAATGCCTCTAGATGCTCCCTCACGGAAAGTTTCAAACACACTGCCTGATACCTGCTGCGTTGGGTTCTGAAGGCTTTAAGAAGCTTTCGCCTGACAGCTATTTCTTTTTTTAAATCCGTTCACGGTGGAGAGGTACATGCAGGGCACTGTGAGGCAAACTTATCTTCCAGATTTATCACTAGGTTAATATAATCAACATTACATATAAAACAATACGAAAGAAGATGGTTCACTGGTGGTTTTGCATAGTAAATAAAACAGTGTTGTAGACACTGTGACCCCTGGTTCCTATCAGCACCACTGTAAAGAAATCTGACCTGTACGTTTCACCATGAACCACTTCACATCAAACCACTCTGAATGACTTCTTTACGTCACAATGAAGGAATTCTGCTGACATTTTTAAAAAGTGGTGAAATTTCCCTTTAAAAACACAGTTTATGTTGATGTTAGCAGTTTTTCAGATCTAAAGTATCCATATCCCACCGCACCGGGCCACAGCACTCGCAAATGACTGGATATGGACTCCTGTCTCCTCAGCATGTCCTGTCTTGGGCTGGTTGTGTGTTCAGACTGAACTGCTGTGTAACTCTATCAGCAGAAACCAGTCGTTAGCTTGCAGCCTCCAGTGCTGGCTTGTCAGAAGCTTCTTCGATAAATTTGAATAGAATTTCCGGAGCAACAGGGGCTGATGTGGGACCAGTTTAGGCAACAACATCTGTATTGTTTTGATATTTTATTCCTTTCATTTTGTAACAAATAGCTTTGTGCTGCTTAAGTCCTGCGTTCCAGCTATTTCCTTTACTAGATATCATATCCTACCTGCATCTAGACTATATATATACACACACACACACACACACACACACACACAGCGCTGTGTGAAAGTTTTAGGCATCTAAGCGAATGTTTAACCAGTTTCCCTCAGCAGTGAGTTTATCCCAATATACATTAGAATAAAGTCGTATTCATAATTCAGATAAACAGAAAAACAATAAACAGTAAAAAGTAGCAAGAATTTCTCGGTTCCATATTTTTCCTGGACACCTTCACAGCCGCCACAGAGACTCGTTAATATCATCAATTACATCATGAGCTCAATTTACTGAGCACTGATTGGTCAAACCAGGAGCTGCTTTTTAACTACATATATTACTGGGCTTCCTCGAGGAGGAGAGGCTTGGAGATGGTAAACACACACACTGACATCCAGAACATCACTGTTTAATATTTATATGTTTATATGATTTTCTATCATTTTTAAATTCAAATATTAACACTTTTCTCAGCAAATAAACACAAACTACACAAATAAACAGATTTTGAAAATGTGTCTTGGGTGCCTAAGACTTTCACACAGTACTGTACGTATATATATATATATATATATATATATATATATATATATATATATATATATATATACATATGTGTATGTGTGTGTGTGTGTGTGTGTGTGTGTGTGTGTGTGTGTATGTAAACATTTAAAGATCTTCCTACTTATGACAGACTGTTCAACAGCAGTACATTCAGCATATAAATATATTCACCATATTCACCAGCAGAACATCACAATGGTTAAAGTGATAGTTCATAAAAAATCTAATTTACTTTTATAAAAATGCACCAATTTACATGTAAAATTCAGGCTTCAATGTGGCTGCTACACATCTGTCCATGTCATACAGTCACAGAAACCACAAAGCACGTCTATTAGATATGAATTAAAGTGGAACCCCTGGTTCCTATCAGCACCACTGTAAAGAAGTCCATACTTTCTTCTTAACCCTTAACTGGATTACATAGAAATGTAGAAAATGTAAAGAATTCCACTTTAACAACTCAACACGGTTTAAGACGTGTGTGTGTGAGTCAGGTATGCAGTTTGCCTTAAGCTAATTGGTGGGCCATAAGCATCCTTTACTTGTTAGCTACATTAGCCTCATGGCTCTATTGCGAGATGCAAGCTTGAGACACCAGCAGTGTTTCCGAGGATGAACTACATTTGTGTTAACAGTCAAAACTAAGCTTCATTTTTCAGTGAACTATTCCTTTAAGCTGGAATGTCTTGACCATGCTTGCAAAAATGACCCCTGGGTCAAAATGACCCCTGGGTCATTTTCTATTTGGAGTGGAAATCCATGTTAAAAAGCTTAAAATATTAGTCATAGCTCCAAAAGTTGGTATGTACATTTAAACTGTTGACCTGATATTAAATAACACTTCAAATTTTATCCCGTTACCTCGTCGCTCTGCATGTAAATCAGCTCACCACAAAACCAATTTTCAACGTTTGAGAAACTATTTTTAATATAAAACTATATTTTAAGAGGCTACATTTAAAAGATATGTATTTCAATTAAAAAGTCATTGTCACAGAGATTTTGGTCACTGCTGTTATCAGAACTCTGGTTACATTTTAACACTATTTTCAGCTGTTAAACTGCTTCTGTAGGTCGAGGCTCATCAAAGAAATTTGGCAGCTCATAAATTCTATGTGTCACTGGTGTCATGTGGTGTCATTTAATGGCTGGGTAATTAAAATTTTGTCAAAATAATGCTGCATAGAATTTTTATTACTGACTTTAAATAGTTTCACAAGGTCACCTGATGAACCAATGAGTCAGCCAATTTACAAAATCCTCAGATTCAACTAGAACGTCACAGGAGTCACAGTCACATGAGTCACAGTCACATGAGTCACAGTCACATGAGCCACATGAGTCACAGTCACAGGAGTCACAGTCACAGGAGTCAGAGTCACTGTCACTGGTACACCATATTCATACAACACCAATGACTGTACACTGTTAAAAAAAGGTACCATGCAGGTACATGATTTGTTCATTCAGACAATGTAAGTGTACAACAGCGGTTTTAAGGTCCAACCGTGTACCTTAAATACGTTTTTCCTACAAATTTGCATTTTGCATTTGCTGTAAAACAGAACAATAAAATAAAAAGCCTGGAGGCGAGGCGGCGTGTGGAGTCAGTACTGCTTAGAAAACATCATTCCAATGGATTCTGGTTCAGTTTGTTCCCTGACTGAAGGTGCTGAGATGGAGCCCTGAGGGCACCACCCCAGTGATGAGGGCCACGGCCCGAGCGACAGGGTCGTACCTTTTTTTCTGAGACTGTAAAATATGTTTGGAATTAAGCTTCATTTCCGTAGATATGATAACAGGAGATATTAATGGACATATTAAAATGATTTAGTTTTGGGATGAAAGCAATTATTTATATAATGTATCCACCTGAATTCACACCCAAATGGAAAATGACCCACATATGAAGAGATTTCTGAAATACAGAAAAAAGGCTTCAAAGAAAAGAATGCGACAAACACACCGAGGGTTCACGCTCGTGAATCAACTTTTATTTTCAATAAAACCGTTCATGGCATTTCATATTCATCAGATGACTGTCCCCCACTTTATCCTCTCCCACAACCACCATCTTCATTTTTTTACCTCTTTATTTTGATACGGTGAACTGAATCAGCTCTAAACTCTACAGACAATGTGAAAACTGGAAGTCAAGGCACAAAACAGAGCGCGAAAGAGAACGGGGTCGGGAGCACGAGAGGAAAGGACAGTGAAAGACAGATTTATGCAACTTACATATTAGTCACAATTGTACAGTGTTTATCAAAGTGAAGCGAGGATTTCAGAACGTTACACTAAGCGCTGTGGACGTTGCGCTGAGGAAGCGATTTTTTTCTTCTTTTTTTTCCTTTTTGATTTTTTTTGTGGTCCATCATGCAGTACTTTGTACATTTGAGCCCGGAATGTGGAATCCAAGTGTTAAGTAAAAAAAAAGCAAAAGCCGTTGGGATTTCGGTCTGTGCTCTCGCAGCTTTTACAAAAAGAAGCATCACACAGTTAAGTTTAATAAAATTTTGCGCATCTGTTAAAGAAAGGAAATAGTTTATATATCAAAGACTTCACTGCCCTCCCCGTCTTTTGTCCTGTCATACTCAAAAAGAAAAAGAGGTCAAAGGAGCAGGAGAAACAGATCAGAAAATTACTGTTGCTTTTTTTGTTTTTTTTTTTGATCTAAAGAAAATAGCTCCTCAAAACGAAAATATTTACAAAAACTAATAAAAATTAGGTGCAGGAGAAGGTGAATTCAGTGACTTGGGATTTAGCAATTTTTTTTCTTCCTTGTTTTTTGTATATCTCGGTCCTTCTCCCCCCTGCAGTATCACATAAAAATTCAGGGTTTCTCTAGATGTATGTAGGCAGTCTGGCATTGTGCTCACTGATGCAAGGGCAGGTGCACCACCCAGCCGAGCTTCTCCTGGAGAAAGAATACAGAGGAAAGAAAAACGGTGAGAAAAAAAGTGATTTACCTTGATGTTTCACAATAATACACTCTCATGTATGATGTTTGTAAGCGCTGTTACATTTTTCATACAGTCCATATATGAAAAATAGAATGTATTGTTTTTGTGATGTCATGAAAACCAATGCAGTTCCATACATTCCTGTTCCACCTTCAGCAGTTTAGCACCGCACCTTAAAGCTCACATATTCTCTCACTTTTGTTTTGTAACAGTCCATATAAGGGCTGTTTTGAATTCATTGCTTTTGTGATGTCACACAAACAAACATAGTTAATCATTTACATTGAAGTTATAAGAAGTGTTTCATCCTGGACTGTTTCTGAATGAGACGCAATACAAGGCAGCCAACCAGAACACAGCTCATTTGCATATACCAGTCTTAAAGTCATTGTAAAGTAAACAGCCTCTCTAATCTCTGATGGATAAAGACAGACAAAAACAAACAAGCAGAAAAAAAAATCTAGTACATGAAAAATGTAGGATATGGGCCCTTTAACCCTTAAACAGAACACCTCACTGGTGCTGCGTTCAGGGACTTTGAAGATATCAAGCTTAACTCATAAATTTGTGTGTGCATGTCCACATCGGCCATAGCAAATCAAGATAGCAGGTAGAATCAAAGCTTATTGTGTGCTAACAAATTTGTTATCACTGTATAAAACAGAACAAGGCTGCCTTTATTGTTGGATGCACTATGATTCTCCATTCAGACCACAGTTACGGCTGCTCTGCTTTTAATCAGAGTAAAACAGGACTAATGTGGGACATTTTCCTTTTCATGTTTTTTTTTGTTCAAGAACATATTTTGACACAAACAAAATAAAAATCTATTAATTTATTTCTTTAAATATCAAATAAATGCAACAAACATCATGAGAAATCATGATATTACAGGAAAAGAGCAGATTAAAGGAGAATTCCACAGGTTTTTCAAAAATTCTGCATAATTACACATTTAAGATATCTTCCTCTTCTTCTTCTTCTTCCTCTTCTTCTTCTTCTTCCTCTTCTTCTTCTTCTTCTTCTTCTTCTTCTTCTTCCGGCTGCTCCCTTTAGGGGTCGCCACAGCGGATCATCTGCCTCCATCTTGCCCTATCCACTGCCTCCTCTACTTTTACACCAACCATCTCCATGTCCACCTTCACTACATCCATAAACCTTCTCTGAGGTCCACCTCTTCTCCTTCTGCCCGGCAGCTCCATCTCCAACATTCTTTGCTCAATATATCCACTATTCCTCCTCAACACATGTCCAAACCATCTCAACCTGGCCTCTCTGGCTTTATCTCCAAACTGCTCCACCTTCACCGTCCCTCTGATCTGCTCATTTCTAATCTTGTCCATCCTGGTCACTCCCAACGAAGATCTCAGCATCTTCATCTCCGCCACCTCCAGCTCAGCCTCCTGTCTTTTAGACAGAGCCACAGTCTCCAAACCGTCCATCATAGCAGGACGCACTGTAGACTTTGTAGACTTTCACTCTTGCTACTATCCTTCTGTCACACATCAGCCCTGACACCCGTCTCCACCCACTCCATCCTGCCTGCACCCTCTTCTTCACCTCTTTTCTGCACTGTCCATTGCTCTGGATGGTTGACCCAAGATATTTGAAGTCATCCACCTTTACGACCTCTACTCCTTACATCTTCACCTTTCCACCTGCCTCCCTCTCATTCACACACATGTATTCTGTCTTGTCTCTACTGACCTTCATTCCTCTCCTCTCCAGTGCAAACCTCCACCTCTCCAGATTCTCTTCCACCTGCTCTCTACTCTCACCACCATCACCATTGCAAACAAGAAGGGGCTCAAAGCTGATCCCTGATGTAGCCCCACCTTCACCTTGAAACCATTTGTCCCTCCAACTGCCCACCTCACCACTGTCTCACTATCCTCATACATGTCCTGCACCACCCTAACATACTTTTCAGCTACACCTGACTTCCTCATACAGTACCACAGTTCCTCTCTTGGCACCCTATCATCTGCCTTCTCTAGATCCACAAAGACACAATGCAGCTCCTTCTGACCTTCTCTGTACTTCTCTACCAACACTCTCAACGCAAAAACTGCATCTGTGGTGCTCAAAAACCAAACTGCTGCTCACTGATCTGAACCTCTCGCCTTAGCCTTGCTTCCACAACTCTTTCCCATACCTTCATGGTGTGGCTCATCAACTTTATACCTCTGTAGTTACTGCAGCTCTGCACATCAGCCTTGTTCTTAAAAATGGGGACCAGTTCACTGCTTCTCCACTCATCAGGCATCCAATCACTCTCCAGGATTCTGTTAAACAACCTGGTTAAAAAGTCCACTGCCTTCTCTCCTAAACATCTCCATACCTCCACAGGTCTGTCATCTGGACCAACTGCCTTTCCATTCTTCATCCTTTTTAAAGCTGCCCTCACTTCCACCTTACTAATTCTCTGCACTTCCTGATCCACTATCTCTCCCCCCGTTGTCCTCCTCTCTCTCTCGTTTTCCTCATTCATTAGTTCTTCAAAGTCCTCCTTCCATCTACTCAACACTCTCTGTTCACTCACTAGTACATTTCCCTCTCTATCCTTTATCGGCCTAACCTGCTGTACATCCTTTCCAGCTCTATCTCTCTGTTTAGCCAAGCGATACAAGTCCTTTACTCCTTCTTTACTGTCCAGCCTCTCATACAGCTCATCATAGGCCTGAGCCTTTGCCTTTACCACCATTCTTTTCGCTATGCGACTAGCCTCACAGAACTCCTGCCTACTTCCTTCATCTCTCTGGTTATCCCACTTTTTCTTAGCTGCCTTCTTCTTCTGAATACTCTCCTGGACTTCCTCATTCCACCACCAACTTTCCTTGTCTTCTTTCCTCTGACCAGATGAAACACCCAACACATTCTTGCCAGTTTCTCTCACCACCTTAGCTGTAGTTTCCCAGTCCTCAGGTAGCTCCTCACTGCCCCCAAGGGCCTGTTGCAATTTTTCCCTGAACTGCCTGCAACCATCCTCCTCTTTCAGCTTCCACCATCTAATCTTTGGCTCTGTCTTCACTCTCTTCCTCTTCTTTGTTTCTAACCTCATTCTACAGACAACCACCCTATGCTGCCTTGCTACACTTTCCCCTGGCACAACTTTACAATCTCCAATCTCCTTTAGGTGGCATCTCCTGCTAAGGATATAATCCACCTGTGTGCACCTCCCTCCACTCTTGTACACATTTAAGATATAAAGAAAGTCATTCAGAGTGGTTTGATGTGAAATGCTCAATTCTAGAAAGATTTAATTATGCATACATTTTGATCAGCCAGTGAAGTTCCCCTTTAAATAGCTATTTCTTTCTTGTTAAAGTGTATGTAAGTGTGCGTACGTGTAAGTGTTAACCTTGGCATCGTCCTTGGTGATGCCTTCAGAAAAGCCCGCAGTCCTTTAGGTTGTTTTTGATGATGACGTCAGTGACTGCGTCGAACACGAACTGCACGTTCTTGGTGTCGGTGGCGCAGGTGAAATGAGTGTAGATCTCCTTTGTGTCCTTCTTCTTGTTCAGATCCTCAAATTTAGTCTGGATGTAGCTTGCAGCTTCGTCATATTTGTTGGCTCCTGAATAAGAGATGACAGTGATGGAAGGGTGACACTTTAATCTGATAAAAGCTATTTACATCAGCAATTCTGTCTAAAATAACTGTCAAAAGTTCATAAAGCAGTATAAAAACTAGTTTAGTTGAAAGTAAATGTGTTAATTGATTCTAATATGCCAGTTGTGTGCAATCAAAGGATTAGTAGGAAGCTAGGGAACTGTGAAATTAAAATAAACGAAGAAAGTTAAGCTTAATGTGAGATGAACAGAGCAACAGATGATTCTGAAAAAGACCTAAGTTATATTAAAATGACCATCCTGAATGATCCATATCTCAAATGTGGTCATCAAATCTCAAGGTAGATGAAGAGAAAGTACTATGAATAGATCACTACAGTATATTATTTACCCTTTAATAATATTATTAACTTTTTGTGGCTCCCATGACACCTGGACTATGAAATAAAGCATCTAAAAACATTTCAGTCTCAGGTTTACTTTAAGTAAATATACACTGTTAGAAATAATTAAACAAAAAACAAAAGGTACTAATACGAAAGGTGATATAGGTGATTTGATATAGGTTGCTTAATTTATGGTGATGTACATTATTACAGTATGTGTTCTTTCTCTGAAGGCTACTGACCTGAGTACTCAGGGAAGCAGATGGACAGAGGACTGAGTGTGATCTTCTCCTCAAACAGGTCCTTCTTATTGAGGAAGAGGATGATGGAGGTCTCCGTAAACCATTTATTGTTGCAGATGGAGTCAAAGAGCTTCATACTCTCATGCATGCGATTCTGAATATGAAAGAACAGAGAGAGTGTGAGAGAGAGAGAGAGACAGAGAGAGAGAGAGAGAGAGAGAGGGAGAGAGAGAGAGAGAGGGAGAGAGAGGGAGAGGGAGAGAGAGAGAGAGAGAGAGGGAGAGAGAGGGAGAGAGAGGGACAGAGAGAGAGGGAGAGAGGGAGAGAGAGAGAGAGAGAGAGAGAGAGAGAGAGAGAGAGAGAGAGGGAGAGGGAGAGAGGGAGAGAGGGGGAGAGAGAGGGAGAGAGAGGGAGAGAGAGAGACAGAGAGAGAGGGAGAGAGGGAGAGAGAGAGTGAGAGAGAAAGAGAGAGAGAGAGAGAGAGAGAGAGAGAGAGAGAGGGAGAGAGAGAGAGAGAGAGAGAGAGAGAGAGAGAGAGAGAGAGAGAGAGAGAGAGAGGGAGAAATGCGTTTTAATAAAGCTAGTGGAGACGTTATACAGTGGAGTGGCCAAAAGGTGGTGCTGTTGCTGTGGGTTCAGGCACTTGCTTCTGTCCTCTGTTCATGTGGACTTTTAGGAGATAAAACATTAAGGTACCATGTGGTCGCCTAGAACAACGAAAGATTTAAGTCTAGAGTGAAGAAAACTCCAAGAGCGAGTGAGAACCATAATCTTCATCCTCACCATCTCCTCATCCTCAGCCAGCACCAGGTCATAAGCGCTGAGGGCCACGCAGAAGATGATGGCCGTCACCCCCTCGAAGCAGTGGATCCACTTCTTCCTCTCTGACCGCTGGCCTCCGACATCAAACATCCTTCAGAGAGCGAGAAAGAGAGAACGAGAAAGAGAGACAGAGAGACAGAGAGACAGAGACAGAGACAGAGAGAGAGAGAGAGAGAGAGAGAGAGAGGGAGAGGGAGAGAGGGGGAGAGGGAGAGGGAGAGGGAGAGAGAGAGAGAGAGAGAGAGAGAGAGAGAGAGAGAGAGAGAGAAAGAGAGAGAGAGAGAGAGAGAGAGAGAGGGAGGGAGAGAGGGAGAGGGAGAGGGAGAGAGAGAGAGAGGGAGAGAGAGAGAGAGAGAGAGAGGGAGGGAGAGAGGGAGAGGGAGAGGGAGAGAGAGAGAGAGAGAGAGAGAGAGAGAGGGAGGGAGAGAGAGGGAGGGAGAGAGGGAGAGGGAGAGGGAGAGAGAGAGAGAGAGAGAGAGAGAGAGAGAGAGAGAGAGAGAGAGAGAGAGGGAGGGAGAGAGGGAGAGGGAGAGGGAGAGAGAGAGAGAGGGAGAGAGAGAGAGAGAGAGGGAGAGAGAGAGAGAGAGAGAGAGAGAGAGGGAGGGAGAGAGGGAGAGGGAGAGGGAGAGAGAGAGAGAGAGGGAGAGAGAGAGCGAGAGAGAGAGAGAGTGAGATCGAGACACCGAGAGCGAGAGCGAGAGAGAGCGGGAGGGAGAGAGTCGTTGCTCAGTCATTAATATTTCATGGCATTTTAAAGAAAAAGTACCTACAACCTTCTTCAAACCATTTTATTCAGGAAACATCTGCATTAAAGTGATAGTTCATCCCAGAACACGTGTCTTGCGTTTGCCACTGGAGCTTCTAGGCTAATGTAGCTAAGAAATAACACATGCTTTTACCCCACGATTAGCATCACGGCTAAATCACCATACAGTTCGTGTCCTCCAGCTGAGCCTACTATTTGTTACGTGAGCCTGGCAGCTTCAGTGAAAATCTAAAGAAGCAAGTGTATTATAGCTTACAAGCCTTACGATACAATATTATCATGATACTTGAGCAATGAGACAATTCTGCTGATATTTAAAGGTTTGTGGTCTGTTGAGTGTCGTGATTGTGTAATTGTGATTTACTGCAGTTTATGTAAATGATTCCTCCAAAAGTAACTTAGTTCAACATAATGAAGTTTGTTATCTGTGTGAAATTAGATTTTTTGTCAACTACAGTGAGACTAACACTGTCCTTTTATATATATACACTTTTATATATTTGGAAGATGCTTTTATTTGTAAGACAACATTCTAAACAGGCCTCACGCTTAAATGCTTAACGAATGCTTTTATTTAGAGGAATGTACAACGACAGCGCAGGATACATAATTCAAACGAAAACGTCTTGAAGCCAAACTACGTATTTTTGACCAAAGTCATGCACGGTCATACACTGTGGTGGAGGTGGGCAATACTGCAAAAATATAATGTTGGGAAATTTTTATGTCAAGATTTAAATTTTTCCTGCATCTGACAAGTTGAAACAGACAAAACGAACCAGTAGTGTTACATATTAAAACTATGAATACAGTGACTTATAGTCTGCTGCACTAAATCAAACAGGATTCATTATTAGGATTAATGATATTTTGTATAGTCTTTCATCTAATTATACTGGCAGTTTTAGGAATCTCGACCAGTGATTTTCTGATTCCTGCCTATACGGTGCTCTGCTGTGGAAAGGCAGGCGTGTTTCTTCCTAATAATAACTACCAAAAATGCATTTTAGTAATCTATTAGTCAAACATTGGACTTAATAAAAGTTGATAATTAAATAAAATCAGAGGCCCAAGTGTCAGTACTATTTCTAAATCCAAAATATTGCAATACTATTCTGTATTGATTAGTTTCACATTTGAGATAAGGACGGAGGAAATTGTGTAAATTTGATTTTGAGCTTTAAACAATTTAAAATGTTCAAATTCTTGCGCAGCTTTGCAGTAAACTTTGTCTGCCAAGTGATTAGATTCTTTCAGGCAGTCTGTGTACACTGGACGTCTGTGATCCATCTGTCCACTTGTCCAGTCCAGCCTTTATTTCTGGTGGCATTTTCAGGAGAAAAGTTTCTATGGTTACAGGAAGTGGGACAACAGACGAGGTGACATTTTTTTCCCTCCTATTGATTGTTGTCATGTATTATTCATCACGCCAGGCAGGATGACAGGAGAGCCGGAGGTCCACTGAGCACTTCGTTTAGATTAGGGAAATTACAACTGGGTTTATGGCTGGGCACTGCTGTTGTAAATCAAACTAGATGGACTTAATGGCATAAAAGGACAAACAAATCTCGAAGCGGGACTTAAATGGCCACAGACGGGCTAACAGATGGACAGACACACAGAGCCGGAATAGTCTCTCACTTGAAGTGCAGGTCCTTAAAAGTGAAGTGTGTCTCGACGATGCCGGTGGTTTTCACTCTGGTCCTCAACACGTCCTGCTGGGTGGGAATGTAGTCTGCTCGCGCTATCCTCTCCAGATCATTCAGATAACTAGAGAGACACACACGAGAGCAATTAGGTCATTCCGACAACCATAAAGATAAATGACTGCGGAGAACAATGAATGCATGTAAATCATTGACAGAAGAAGCGATAAAGAAAAAGCTTGGACTATGGCTCTTCTTCACTTTGCCACTTCCTTGTGTGCGCAATCTTGCATCATTCATGATGAACACAGATGTGCGCAGGAGCTCGTCTGGTACGCGTAGATACGTAGAGATGCATGGTCCACAATTCAATGTGGTCGTGACTTTCCACTATTCAGCACCTGCCATGTTGGATCATCCTTTCGGTGTGGTCTTGGCTTTGATTTCCCAGGATGCTTATTATTCCCTGAAAGTGCTGAGTTTTCATTCAAAATCAGATCATCTCTAGTTTTCATCTTGGACGCGCCTCAAAAACCTGCGCTAGCTACACTAAATCCTCTCTAAACAAACGTCTCAAGCCATCAGGGTCACGTTGGAAACGTATCCAAAGATAAATCAGCTCAAACAGAGTAAACATGTTCAGACCCCCTACAGCTGGCGGGCTCTCTCTCACCCTGCTAGCTCACTGAGCCATCTCTACCGGACGGGCTACGGTCCGGAACGCTTTGCTAACCGAGACCATTTCTATGGCAACGTTGGCTTGCGTCTTTTTTTTCTTCTCCCCTCCCTTTCGTTCTGTCATTTGTCACACTGGCTGTCTCTACGTGGTGCTTCAGCGTGCGAGATGAGAGCTGAAAAAGAAAAGGATGCAGTTCAGGAAGCAGAAATCTCTCAGAATTACGAAATCGCAAGTCATGAATAGATAAAATGTGGAGCAGCTGGCTGAGAATTAATGCTAATAAAATACGAGTATTGTAACGTTATAGATGATATTGCTGTGTAATGCAATTTGCCTTGCAATGTATTAAAGAATGGACTGAATAAAAAAAAGTGATATTATTTAATTAAAAAATGCTGGACAACATGAATGCCCTTTCTGATTTAAACACCAACAAAAAACTAATGTCAAAACACGACCACACTGCCCTCCTCTCCTGTGAAGTGTTGAACATTATGATAACCTTTGACATTAATGCCAGGTGTTTCACCCTCCTGTTACTTTTTCCCTTCATTTTTTTAATGAATTGCTTTATTTGAGTGGAACAGGTATATATCCTAACAATAAGAATCGCCTTCTGCTGCCTGGGGTCATCATTTGATTGTAACCTCAGCTCTTCAGACAGAGGACACCCAGAAAAAAGGTCTGTTTTCCCTGCATGGACAGCGTTCTCTCTCCCAGCTGTGTCCCCTGTGGCAGTGGAGAACATGAACATGTCCAAGCAAACAGCTCCTCCAACAGCTCCTCCAACAGCTCCTCCAACAGCTCCTCCAACAGCTCCTCCAACAGCTCCTCCAACAGCTCCTCCAACAGCTCCTCCAACAGCTCCTCCTGCTCCCCAGTCCTATCCATTTATGACACCACACTGAACCCATCTGTCTGGGCTGAATCAGCGATTCCACAGTAGATTATTTTAGCTTTCTTTCTTTTTTGTAACTGGGAAAGTGCTGGGTTTAAAGAAACCTGACTGGTGGTCTGTTCATAGAACACACAGGTGTCATGCAGATGACTGAGCTTGTAAAGGAACAGCTGATATAAAACTGACAATGAGGCTCAAAATGGATGAAAGATAATGGGGAATCAATTCGCATGGTCTAATTTGCACAACCAGCTTGATTTAACTGTACAAAATTCAGTTTGCAGGATCGAATTCTTCGCTGCAAGCAGCTCGTATGAAAATTTTAATAAAATTCGCTACACGAAGGTTTAAAAAAATCCAAAATGCACAGCAAATTCCTGCCATTGTAAGACTGTCAACATCTTAGCAGGACAACTAACTAGAACTTAATAATAATAAATAAGAAATAAGTAATAAAGATACTATAGAAATAAATATACTATAGCTTAATTAATAATACATCTGGTTTTAACACAATTTCACAATCAGTGACACAGCCAGTTTTGGCGCAGACTACCAGTCTTCTGCTTCTACGGTGTCGCGCTGCCTCCTGGGTTTGGATTGGATTAGAAAGCTAAAGCTAACTGAGCCGTATTTCTTCTGCTACTCAGAGACACTGAGTGATGTTATCAGAGGTTTGCTGCTCTAACGTACAATGTGGACACAACATTGGTGGATAAATTAAAAAGAATCCATGTTTGTATTGTTGACTTTGAGCAATGCTTGAACCACGAAAGCAAGGCTGTAGAGTTTTCCGAGCAGGAAAATAAACGATCATGTACATATAACATCACAGCTGATAAGATCTTCACAGAGAGCAAGTATGTGGATCAATCTGCCAAGGGTGTTCGCTTCTGCACACTCTGGGGAATACATGCTTTTGATAACATCAAATGACGCTGAGATCAAATCGAACCTCCATTCATTCTCCACAGAAAACAACAAAACAAGGTAATACGCAACGGAAGAACTGAAGTTCATTGAGAAGGTGTAGAAGAAGCGACATGATTCCTTTAAGGTTAACTAGTAACTGGTAAGAGACCTTTTTTCATCAGATCAATCTCAGTTAAGGAGACCAGATTGCAAGATCTATTTCCATGACAACAGAGGAACCACTACAGATCCATTAATTAAAATACTGCATGCCCTGATCCACACATCTATTGTAATATTATGGATGAAATGAATCACAAAATGAAAGAAGGTCTTATCTAAATCCCCATTGAGTTGTTTCTCAAGACATTTCATAATTATTCACCCTGATGGATTTGTGAACAACTCGTCGCTTCCTTCTCCAATCTGCCAGCGTAATTCCTGCCTCCTGATTACAGAGATCCAGATTTTGCACAGTGCAGCTTGCACAGTTGACAGCTGTGTGGGGTAAAGATGGGAGTCACTGCGAGGCAATGACAGCGAGGAGCTTCAGCTGGGAGGCCTGAGGACAAGGATGAGCCGCAACTGAACTAACACGGCGTCGAGAGTGACATCACGTCAAAATCCCCCAGTGTAGAATTAACTCTTACTGGGTTCATTGGTGTCCAGATGGACTTTGTAGATGTCAATTATACACTGAGGACTTAGCTGTGCAGACATGCAGAACGCAGGGCCCATTGGGTTTGTTCTGATATCTACACCATTCTTAGAGCATAACTTTTTAACCCTTTAATAATCATGCAAAAAAATACATTCACAGAAATACATTCTCCTTTACTAACGTGTTTTCTCGATGCTGCTACTGGATTTCAATTTTACACTCAATAACTCACTGGGGCTTAACAATTCACAAAATTCATTATTCGGTTCAATAAAAATTTGTGGCGTTTCAATTGAATACAGCAAAATTTGGAGCGGCTGCAACTGTGCCTTTTGTTGTTGTGTTGAAGTCGTTTTTTAGTTTATAGAAACAACCAAGACTATGAAAGTACAATATATTATATAATAATGCACTAGCCATGAGCACGCTTTATTTCTTCCCTAATACGTTAAATTGTCAAATAATAACATTTTAAATAACTTTTAAATTTAAATGCATAATGTTTGTTTTTGAAATAATAAACATGCACATAAACTTCACTATTTAGAAGCAATGTTTAATTTTGTTTATGCATAAGCCTTTAAAAATAAAATATCCTTATATATAAAACAATGCATTTACAGTTAGGCGAGTCCAAACTTTTGACTGGTGGGGTATTTAACAAGGCTGGAAGTTTTTTGTATTTTATCTTGCTTGCGACAGCTTCACACTTCTATCACATTCTGAATGTGCATGCACTCTTACTTAGAAACTACTGCAGTGCATCCAACAGTAAGGGCAGCTTCGTACATACTCGTCCACCAACTACTCAGGAGACAAAGTTAAAGAAGACAAGGACATACTCTGAATGGAATGGTGCCAATAGGTAACACAAGGTAAATGTAGGACACTGACTGATGAGCCTACATATATATAATACATATATAGAACTATATAACTGCAACACACTGCATTTCTAATTACCTGCAGGACTGATAGGAACAAGGCCAGTCTAAAGCACTAGACTGCTAGATGACAAACGCTCTCAGAGCCTCTTCCAGAAGTGTGTTCTGGGAACAGCAATCTATTTACTCTATTTTGTCTTTGCTGAAGTTTTTTTCCCTCTTTAATCATTAAAGTAAATGAGAGAAGAGTGGATCTAGTTAAGCTCCAGGCTGTGGCAATGGATGGTTCCTTCTGCCATCCAAATGAAAAATAAATGCACAGGAAGGAAGGAATGGATTAGGGGTCGGGCTGAGAGACAGACAGAGAGAGTGAGAGAGAGCGAAACAAGACAGAGAGAGAGAGAGAGAGAGTGAGAGAGAGAGAGAGAGAGGGAGAGAGAGAAAGAGAGAGAGAGAGAGAGAGAGAGAGAGAGAGAGAGAGAGAGAGAGAGAGAGAGAGACAGAGAGAGAAAGAGAGAGAGAGAGAGAGAGAGCGAAACAAGACAGAGAGAGAGAGAGAGAGAGAGAGAGAGAGAGAGAGAGAGAGCGAAACAAGACAGAGAAAGAGAGAGAGAGAGAGAGAGAGAGAGAGAGAGAGAGAGAGAGAGACAGAGAGAGAAAGAGAGAGAGAGAGAGAGAGAGACAGAGAGAGAGAGAGAGAGAGAGAGAGAGAGAGAGAGAGAGAGAGAGAGAGAGAGAGAGAGAGAGAGAGAGAGAGAGAGAGAGAGTGTGCAGGTACTGCTTGCATGCTGAGTAGTGAGGGATGGAGGAAGATGGGAGGTGTTTTTTGCTGAGTAAACACATCCCGAGCATCTGGCCTAGATTTGAAGAGCTGGTAATTAGCACAATATTTTACTTCACAAATCCAAAGGTCAAAACATCCGCCCAGTTACCCAGTCAGCTTTTTTTAATGTATGTTTAAAATACATATATAATACAATTCTCTGTGCTTAAGGTCTTCAATCACTCATTACTCTACCGAAAGCTGCAATATGCAATACGTAAGCAGTGAAGCCCAGGGACGCGTGCAATCAGCAATCGGACAAGTTATTACTCTGATTTTAGATGATCTGTATTGCAATTTATATGACATAAATAACGTGAGGCACGCGAGAGGCACTCGCACTGCTGCTGCACCTGCTGTAGCACAATTACGCAGGATTCACTGCACTAAACAGCTACACTGCAAAAAACCTTAGATACATCGACTAGACTGAAGATTATTTTACCTGACAAGATACAACCCCATTTTCAAAAAAGTTGGGATGCTGTGCAAAATGTAAATAAAAACAAAATCATGTAAAACCTGTTTCAAACCTGACTGCCCGTCTTTGGACTGCAGGCATGGGGATAACATGCACTTGGTCACCCAGCCAGGGAACCGAACCCAGGCCCTCTTTGCTGTGAGTCGACAGCTCTACCCACCATGCCACCGTGCTGCCCACGTTGAGAGGGTTATAAGCTTCTAATACAATTATTTATCAATTATTTACATTACATAATTATACTTGAGAGGAATACATTAAATACTCTTTATTTTACAAGATCATTCTTTTTTTCTGTTCATGTTATTTCAACAGGAAGATAATTTTTCATTTAAGAATTTAAAAAGCGATTGTGGGGGATTAAATAGGTAAATGATTTTTTATATGCCATGACTTTGGCTAATAGAAAGCGCTGGCAATGTACTGGTGGGTTTCAGGCATTCGATTAGTCCACACATTGTGAAAAAGGCTAATAAAAAAGGCCAAAAAAAAAAAAAAAACAGCCACGGGCCAATCAGTCTGTAAAGCTTTTGGTCATAATTGGTCATAAAAACAATCACAATATCATATCCCACATCAGGCTTAACATGAATCACTGAATGTTCACCCACTTCCTGGAAATAAACCGGTTTGATGTATTACATAAACACTGTTAGATTTCAAATGTTCACTCGCTAATCCATATAAATCCATATATGGAGACTAAGCTCTAAAAACATCCTGTTTTCAATTAATTGTTTTTGTGATGTCACGAAAACCAACATGTTTACACCTGTCCACACATTTACTCTACAGCAGTTCGGCCAGGTCCATTCACACTGAACAAAGCCGAGTTTTAACTGCCTGAATGAGACACAATACAGGACAGCCAATTAAAACAGAGCTCATTTACATACATCAGTCTAAAGGGCACAGTAAAAACAGCCTGCTTACTTCTAAGAGGTAATGAGAGGTTGAAAATGGTTATTTAAAAATTAATTATGAAATATCAAACAAACGTTGAGGTGGCCCTCAGAGAAAAAGGAGGACATACAGGATAAGATCGCAATCACAACACCAGTATTTTGTCCGTACCATGCAGCCCTCGCCGCTACATCATTCACTGCCAATGTACTGCCTCTGCTCCAGGAGCTGTACATAATAATAGTTCACTGGTCTGCACAATGTCAGAGCTGTGTGGTCACTAAAGGGTCCATATCGTGAGTGTGTGAGGTGACCTCACTGCAGCCAGCCACCTTCCTGCTGACAACAACAGATGGAGAGCTACCATGCCAGAGCTCGCTGTTTGGAACGGGCCCTTTCTAATCATCAGTGTATGTGTGTGTATGTGTCTGCACGCTGACCGTGTCAAAAGTGCCTCCTGTTCAGAGAAGAGCAAGTTTTTTTGCTAGATAGAATATATAATATAATATAATATATAATATATATAATATAATAAGATGCATTTTTAAAACATCGGCATAATTAAATTATACAGATGCAAAATAAATTAAACAATAAAAAAAATAATGGTGATTAATTATGTTGGTTTATAGTTAATTGTGATTTATAGCATTTGTCTGATTTGCTCTAATTTACACTAAAGGACACATTTTAAAAGCAGTGCATTATAGCTGCAGTGAGTTCTATAAATCGCTGGAACGTTAACAAAGTTAGTTAAGGTTATTTTAGCCGTCTACCACCGCACACTGGAATTAACTCATGACTCATGACTTCCAGCTTTGATTTTAGGGTGAACCATGTAGGAATTACAAGCACTAAACTCTGAATGTGAGGGGAACAGTCACAGATTCATAGTAACATACAGTTCACTGCAGCTGGGCTTCAGGGAGGAACTACAGATGGTAGAAAGAGTTCATTTGGGAAAATAAATTACTTCATATTGCACCGGCGTGTTATTAATCTGTGAACTTTGAAACAAACAGTCGTTCAGAGTGGTCTGATGTGAAAGGCTCTGTTCTACTGGGAGTCAGAATTGTTTAGACATTAGAAGACTCTGAAAGCTACATCACAAAGTTATTACATGAAATTGTTATGAACACACTGCCCGATGCCTGAGACACTGTTTACGGCAGTTTTGAAAAGGTTTTCTATATTTGTGTTATTATACTATATTTGTATATTTCTATACATTGTAACTACTGGTTCCTATCACCACCACTGTGAAGAAATCAGAGTTGGTTTCTCTATAATGAACCATTTCAAATCAAACCACACGGAATGACTATTTGCTGAATTATGCAGAAATTTCAGTGGAAAAAAACCTGGAATTCCCCTTACAGTGATTTAATGGTTTTAGATGAGGCTTCTGGTAAATAAGCAGGTTATATTTCTCGTGTGTGTGTGTGTGTGTGTGTGTGTGTACTCACTAGGCTGCAGAGTCATTGAGCTGGTACTCTCGGGAGCGGCTGAAGCAGCTCTGTACCCCACTGTCGGCCCACAGTCTGCGGATCACATTGGCCAAGTCGTCTGGGAGGATTCCCTGCTCTTCTGCTGCGGCAGACAGTGCAAAGAGCTGCCGTGCGTCATCCTACACACACACACACACACACACACACACACACACACACACACACACACACACACACAGAGAGCAATCACCAATTTGCTGCATGCCAATTCAAAAACAAACTCAGTTTATTTTGCTGAGGGAAGGAAGGGTTGGAATTAAACTAAACTGGATTGTCTTGGACTATATTTGGTACTTTGTGGTCCAAACAAGCTGTAATTCACAACCCAACAAGATCCAACAGATGTCTGTATTCTAAATAGGTAGGTTTGGGGTTAGAGAGTTTCTCTCAAACATTACAAATGGTAATATAATTCTGCGAATGGAAATGGAGCAGCATTCATGCCACCATCAGACTCTTCCTATTTTTACTGCAGCCATTCATATTAACCAGTATTGTTTTCACCTGCACAGGTGTTTCGCAAACCTTTCATACATACACAGGGTCATTAGCAACTCAGTAATTATATACTAATCTGTAAACCGCTGCGTTAGTATGAAACAGAACTGCAAAATATGGGTGAAATGCACACCTACAGTGGGGCCAAAAAGTGTTCAGTCAGCCACTGATTGTGCAAGTTCTCCTACTGAGAAAGACGAGAGACGTCTGTAATTTTCATCATAGCTACACTTCAACTATGAGAGACAATATGAGAAAAAATACAATCCAGGAAATCTCATTGTAGGATTTTAAAAGAATTTATTTGTAAATTACAGTGGAAAATAAGTATTTGGTCAATAACAAAAGTTCTACTCAATACTCTGTAACATAACCTTTGTTGGCAATGACAGAGGTCAAACGTCAATCCTCCTGCAGGTCTTCACCAGGTTTGCACTGTAGCTGGTATTTTGGCCCGTTCCTCCTGCAGATCTCCTCTAGAGCAGTGATGTTTTGGGGCTGTCGCTGGGCAACACGGACTTTCAGCTCCCTCAACAAATTTTCTGTGGGGTTGAGGTCTGGACACTGGCTAGGCCACTCCAGGACCTTGAAATGCTTGTTACGGAGCCACTCCTTCATTGCCCGAGCGGTGTGTTTGGGATCATTGTCATGCTGGAAGACCCAGCCACGTTCCATCTTCAGTGCTCTCACTGATGGAAGGAGGTTTTGGCTTAAAATCTCACGATAAACGGCCCCGTTCATTCTTCCCTTAACACGGGTCAGTCGTTCTGTCCCCTTTGCAGAAAAACAGCCCCAAAGCCTGATGTTTCCACCTCCATGCTTCACAGTAGGTTTGGTGTTCTTGGGAGGCAACTCAGCATTCTTCTTCCTCCAAACACGACGAGTTGAGTTTTTACCAAAAAGTTCTATTTTGGTTTCATCTGACCACATGACATTCTCCCAATCCTCTTCTGGATCGTCCATATGCTCTCTGGCAAACCTCAGACGGGCCTGGACGTGTACTGGCGTAAGCAGGGGGCACGCCTGGCACTGCAGGATCTGAGTCCCTCTCGGCGTCGTGTGTTACTGATGGTAGCCTTTGTTACTTTGGTCCCAGCTCTCTGCAGGTCATTCATCAGGTCCCTCCGTGTAGTTCTGGGATTTCTGCTCACCGTTCTCATGATCATTTTAACCCCATGGGATGAGATCTTGTGTGGACCCCAGATTGAGGGAGATTATCAATGGTCTTGTAGGTCTTCCATTTTCGTACAATTGCTCCCACAGTTGATTTATTCCCACCAACCTGCTTGCCTGTTGTAGATTCACTCTTCCCAGCCTGGTGCAGGGCTACAGTCTTCTCCCTGGTGTCCTTCGACAGCTCTTTGGTCTTGGCCATGGTTGAGTTTGGAGTCTAACTGTTTGAGGCTGTGGACAGGTGTCTTTTATACAGATAACGAGGTCAAACAGGTGCCATTAATACAGGTAACAAGTGGAGGACAGAGGAGCTTCTTAAAGAAGAAGTTACAGGTCTGTGAGAGACAGAAATCCTGCTTGTTTGTAGGTGACCAAATATTTATTTTCCACCATAATTTACAAATAAATTCTTTAAAAATCCTCCAATGTGATTTCCTGGATTTTTTCTCATATTGTCTCTCATAGTTGAAGTGTAGCTATGATGAAAATTACAGACGTCTCTCGTCTTTCTGAGTAGGAGAACTTCAATCAGTGGCTGACTAAATACTTTTTTACCCCACAGTAAATCTCACGATTATAACACATTTCTATAACAAAATATTAAAAACCCTTAATGAACTCTTAAATCATATCACAAAGAAATCTAAATTTCCCCCTTTTTTAAAATTTACAGCGTTTGATGTAGTATGTAAACATTGCAAAATTATTCTAAACAGTCCCCAAATCATAAACTCCACACATGGAAATTAAGTTTAAGCCTGTCCATTCACATTGAAGTTATAAGAAATGTTCAGCCTTCACTGCTTTTGGAATGACCTACAATACAGGGCAGCCGAACAAAACAGAGACCATTTATATACATCAGCCTTAAAGGCACAAAACAGCCTGTTTAGTTCTAAGGGATGAAGAGAGGCTGGCCATGATTGTTTCCTAAAGCCAAATCAAATTAGTGGAGCGCAGGGAAAAAAGAAAAAAGCCTTTAATGTGATGCGGTTAAAGACTGGCCTTCACTGGTTTTGACAAAACAAATAAATCAAATGAATCAAGGCATTTTATTGAATACTTGGAAGAAAATATTTGGAGCATCTGATGTTGGTCAGGATGCTCACAATACATAATCACACATTTAGTGATTGGTATAGGGCTCATTTGTGTAGTTCAGCCTGTTGAAGAAGCGCAAAGGTCAATCACCTGCTAATCATTAACAACATATAATGCAGCCCTGCTGTAAAACTGCCAAAATATTTTACTGACAATATCAAAATAAAACAATAAAAAATATTTTGTTATATTCTGAATGCTTTTGACATACTATCACATGGACTATGAGGTCATATCACATGGACTATGAGGTCATATCACATGGACTATGAGGTTAAACTGGAAAAGATTTGTACCGCTCTCGCTGTATCTCCATAGTCGATCTTGAGGCTGCTCATGGCTTTGATGATGGCCATGATGGACTGGATGGTGTTGCTGTAGACCACGGCTCTGTACTGCTTACACTCGTCTTCTGAGTAGCCATCCTCATGGATGATCCTGGAACACAGCAGGTTCAAAAGAAGACATCATACCATCAGTAAGTGGTGCTTTGATCCTGCAAAGTAGTGTCAGTAGATGTAAGAAAGATACAGGCTCTGTGTAATACTGCAGCAAGATGTTTCTTTAATGAGACCTGCGGAAAGTGATCTAAGCACACATCTGCTGCCACGTGCTGCATTAGAATGTAGCTCCCTTTGAGTTGAAGGCTTAAAAAAATATTTGCAGATTTTTGCAGCTCTCGGAACGGCTTTGTCAGTGGTTTGGAGAGATAGATATGCACAGGAACTTATCCAAGGCTTAAGCAAATCTCCAGCATCATCCAAACCTTTAAAGTCCAAACTGTAAGTAAGTGGTGACTAAATCTACTGGAAAAAGACTTAAATAGAGCTCAGTTTAAGGGAGGCTTAATGTACATGATCGTTTGGTGAAAAATCCAAACGTACATAATTTCCTCCTTGTCCCAAATTCCAGGTCAGCAAAGACATGTTGGAAACCTGAAGTTTGCTGCTTTGGTTTAGCTTAGCATCGTTTTTAGCTTGTTTTTTTAGTTCAAACTCGACTAATATCAATTTGAAATATATACTGATCTGTAAACTGCTACGATGATCTAAACATCTGTCCGATTCTTTCCCAAGCAAATATCTGCCGATGCTGATCTGATTCTGATACTGTGCATTACTAGTTGTGACAATAATGTAACTAACAAGTAATAGAAGCTTACGTTACCAATTAGCACCATGAATCTCTTACTCGGCTCGACCTGTGTTGAGTTATTTCATCTCTAATGGACTTGTTTATGTGGATTTTGACACTGTATGTTATACTGTTACCTACAAACATCGACAAAAGCACATGAACTAAGCTAGACCCTCTGTAGAATCCACTGTGTCAGAAACCACGACTAAGACTATTTGAGAATCCTTCATTCATTCTAGTGTAAGCTACACATGTTAGCACACAGTTTGTACAGTGCTAACTGCTGTACATCAGCTTCCATTACTTGTAAGTTACATTAGTGTCACAGCTAGTGATGCACAATCAGTGTGTTTACATGCACTCAATAATCCGGTCATAATCGGATTTAAACACAAATCTGGTCATTCAAATGGTTTAAACATCATACTCTGGTTTCTTAGATCGGAATAAGGTCTAGAAAAGAAATCTGATAAAAAAGCTGGATCTTAGCCCAGTGATCAGATTTCTCAGTGCATGTAGACTCTTACTCTGATTTCTTTCAGGTTTCACAGTCAGCACGTGCCAAAACGGACGGTGGTACTAGAAATGACCAAGCATGTTGGCGTGAGACGGCAGCAAAACCAACTATATGCTCGAGGAAATGAAGGATTTAAATATGCTTCATCTTCTAGATGATGTATGTTTATATTTTCAGGTGAAGGTAACAAAAATGTTTTGCGTTATGTTTACATCACGTCTTGTGTGGGTTTATTGGCTCATTGCAAGGCAGAAATCGGACTACTGTCTGATTCATGCAGACCCGGAGTTTTCTCATTATTACTCATGATTACTGACAAAATCTGATTTTCTGCATTTATCAGATTATGTGCATGTAAATGATATTGGAGTCATCTCATTGGCAGATGTTTGCAATCAGACAGATATTTGACTGATATTTTAAACGCAGGATAAAAGCAGGATGTTTAGGCGCGGCTGAGATGTTGGACTAAAATTTCTGCATTTTATTCATTTTACTGTATTTGTAACCTGGACACATGTATCACATTTCTCTATAATGCTACACCTGATGGATTTAGTCCTAATTTCTACATTTCATGAAAGTTTTTTTTGTGTCTACATCCGCAGACATGAAGGAAAAAATGATGAATATCTACATCGGCCCACAATTCCCAGATCAATGTCAATGTGTCTCTAGCAAAGCAAACATCAGACACCAAAGCTAATTATACGTGTGATAAGGTGAAACCAAAATTTTTTATTTTTATTTTTAACCAAAATATCCCTTTAACTCAGTTCATTAGCCAATCTTGATTGTCTGCATTAATATTCCCTTTAACTGCAGGGCACATATGGGGCAAAGTAAGAGCTTGATGCCTGGGTGCTGTCGTTATGTAACAGAGACGATACAGATCAGCCAGTGCAAGACTAAAGAAGCAAACTTCACCAAGACATGTCTTGGCTGATCCACTACATTTGGGGTCAGGGAGAGATTACACATACTGGATGTCCATTATATAACTAAAGCACCAGGGCAAAAACCAATCAGCGTCAAGCTCTTATTCTGCCCCTGTAACATTTTTATTTGCCCTGAAGTAAACAAAGACAGAGGTAACGTCCGTTCGAGCTGCTTTTCCTTTTTCGCTATGTAATAACTTGGCTTTAGAACTCGCCACTGTCCCCTCTCATGAAAAATGGATCTGGAGCCCGGCTGCCCCAGAGAAATGTGAATTATTAAACCTTCCAAGGCCCTGTGTGCAAGTAGATGTGTGTGTGCTCCTGTAATCACAGCCTTTCAATTGCATTGAAAGTAATACCCGAGGCACTCGAACACACATTAATCAGAAAGAGAGGCTACACTTTTCAAACAAACACAGGAACAGACTCTTAATGCAGCGTCGTTATTTTATTCATTCTGACTCCTGCAGACTTTCCAAAACATCTGACCATCTAACTACAGTCATTCATTTATTCAACATGAACACCCCCCCAAAGCCCACCGAGAGTTCTGACCATTCCCGTCTCTGTCAAGTCACACGTTTGACCATATTCAATCTGGAGGAACTAATTCAGGAATTGTGGGACGATGCTTATAGAATTGTGGGCCAATCTTTTCATGTTTATCTGCTTTATAAAATGTAAGAATTAGAACCAGATTCCAACTGCATCAGCATTAAAATCACATTTCTGTTGGGCTAAAAAGTAAAAAATAAAATACAGACATTAGCACAGCATCCCAGTGTCACTTACATTAACCACTGAAATAGTATTTTACTCCTATAAAGTACAATAAATACAACATGACGTATCTGTTTGAAATATGGGCCGAATGTTAACATCTGTCTGATACCCTTTTTAAAAAAGTAAATAACTGCCAATACTGATACAAAACAGCCTGATATCTTTAATTTTCAATTTTTAAATGCACATATCTTTTAATATGCATGCAAATATTTATGTCCTGGATTGTTCAGACTGAGTGTGTACATTTCATCAAATTATATATAAATATATATATATAAAACCATTATTAATTAATATTCTCTAAATTCTTTTTATTAAAATATTGACACTTTTCTCAGCAAATAAACACAAACTACACAAATAAACAGATTTTGAAAATGTGTCTTGGGTGCTTTCGCACAGTACTGTGTGTGTGTGTGTGTGTGTGTGTGTGTGTGTGTGTGTGTGTAAGTATATATATATATGTTTTAGAAAACAGCTCTGAAATCTGACTGGCTGAGCCACGTTTGAAGACTCTTGGTTTGAAGACTCTTGGTTTGAAGACTCTTGGTTTGAAGACTCTTGGTTTGAAGACTCTTGGTTTGAAGACTCTTGGTTTGAAGACTGTGCGCTTATGAGTGCATCTGTTGTGTATATTCTGTATCACAGCACCAAGACATCATGTGCCCCACCAGATGAGTTTGGAATCCGTGTTTTCATTCACAACTGACAAAATTCAAGCCCAACCAATCACTGCTTAGCAATCGTAGCTCGAACCTTACTCCTTCCAACAAGTGGATGAAAAACTCAAGCAAACCTCTCTGAACAAACCAAAGAACATGTCATTCAGAGATGCACTCTCTGGTTCAGTTGGAGGGTTAAGCTGTTTTCCTGCAGCTGAAAACGTTTTTGACTTAATCTGTGTAAATGTGACGCTCATATTTCTTGAGGAGAAAATTATTATTAAACAGCTAAAAGATCTAACAACATATAACCTCGCAGAACAATATCAAAGCGGAATTCCAGTTTTTATCAAAA
>NC_051236.1:165000-177500 GCF_015220715.1 Pygocentrus nattereri | reverse complement strand
AGCTCTCAGGGGCCTTTTATATTTCATTCCTTTGGTCTAAACTCATTCCAAGACTCGCAGCATGATGTCAAGACTGTTAGCAGGTATACTTGAGTACCCTAAGGTGAGCTAATCTTTATCTAGATTACTGTATTTGCTAACATTCATTTTAATATGATTTCAATAAAAATGTTAAGATCATTATGAAGCTAGTCTTTCTTAGCTGTTGACAGTTAGACTGATAAATCAGTCAGATAAAACAGGACAGTACATCGCTCCCACTTGTGACTAAAACATTGTGTTTAAAGATAAATATTAATGCACTCATACACGTCATCATTTTAGGATCCTCCTAAGCCAAGTGTCGCTCTTTAGCATTAGCATTAGGTCATCTGAAGGTGCAGCTCTCTTGGCTAAAACCTCCCCCTTATTAGACACAGAAACCTCACACTGTTTCACCTGTAAGTAAAAGATTTCACTGGTTTGATTAATTTGCACTTTTTTGGTCTATAATCAATTATTGTCTACTCACAGACAAACATGTTTGTCTCCAATACAATAAAATATTTCAGATGTTCTGCTCTGTGTGCTTTAAAATTTTTCCTCTGTGCTGCTGAACATTTTAGTCTGTTTGAACAAATGTTACAGGTGCTACCAGGTGGCCTGAGGTGATGAGTTTCGTTATACCCATGTGCCACAAATACGCACTGGTAACGCAACACATTGACAGTGTAAACCACTGCTGAGCTGGGTGGGTTAGCCTAATACGGAGACCAGATGAAGGTCTGGCTTAGGAGCTGCCAGACTTGGTCAACTCCATCACAATGCGTTGTGCTCTCCCGGCCTTGTCCGTGCAACAAGCCATGACTGCACAAGGCTAATATCTTCAAACGAGTATATGGCACGTATGTATGGTTACATTCACATTAGCCTCATTGCTCAAATCCGATCTCTTTGACCCGCCGGTTCACACTCGTTTAGGTAAGTGATTCAAATCTGTCTTTAATGTGGACAAACCGGTGTCCTGAAATGACCCACATCCACAAATCTTACTCAGTAACATCACTCGAATGAATCACGTGAGTCATCAACACAAACTAATGGTCAGAACGAGCTTCGCTAGAAAGATAAATTCTGATCAGCTCTCAGCTGCATTACAGCAAGACGAAGGTGAAAATGATGATGAGCTGTTGTGCCTCAGTTTACAGGCTTTAACTTCTGTTCGATGCTGATGCCATGGTAACGCTGAATGATGGCACAGAGCAGAGCATTAAGGTCGAATGGCCACGGATCAGATACATATCCAGTCTAGGACCACATATGAAAGTGGCTCAGGTCAGATTTGAAAAGATCAGATGTGTGTGTCCACACAGCTCTGAAAACATCACATCTGATTCACTTTAGGGCAAAAAATCTGATTTGTGACACTTTAACCTGGTAATGTGAACGTAGCTTATGCGACAAATCTTCTTCTTTTTCTTCTTCTTCTTCTTCTTCTTCTTCTTCTTCTTTCGGCTGCTCCCTTTAGGGGTCGCCACAGCGGATCATCTCCCTCCATCTTGCCCTATCCACTGCCTCCTCTACTTTCACACCAACCATCTCCATGTCCACCTTCACTACATCCATAAACCTTCTCTGAGGTCTACCTCTTCTCCTTCTACCCGGCAGCTCCATCTCCAACATTCTTTGCCCAATATCTCCACTATTCCTCCTCAACACATGTCCAAACCATCTCAACCTGGCCTCTCTGGCTTTATCTCCAAACTGCTCCACCTTCACCGTCCCTCTGATCTGCTCATTTCTAATCTTGTCCATCCTCGTCACTCCCAACGAAAATCTCAGCATCTTCATCTCCGCCACCTCCAGCTCAGCCTCCTGTCTTTTAGACAGAGCCACAGTCTCCAAACCAGACATCATAGCAGGACGCACTGCTGTCTTGTAGACCTTCCCTTTCACTCTTGCTGCTATCCTTCTGTCACACATCAGCCCTGACACCCGTCTCCACCCACTCCATCCTGCCTGCACCCTTATGCTTATGCGACAAATGACGTGAGAAATTCGACGAAGATAAAGTTGGCTTTTTGTTCGAATTTCCCTTCCACCTTAAATCATGCAGCAGTCAAATTCAAACACATGCACAGCTGCCGAATAAAAAGACAACTTCAGCTTTGCGAATTCATACGTGTCTCAACATTTAGCAAAGCAGGGCTAGTAATAGAAAGCAAGGGTGACATAGATTTATGTATATTTTGTCCAGTTTTTTCACTAATCTGCACAATAAAGGACTTATCAGTCCCTGTTAATGTTCTACAAAAATTGGTTTACATAGCATCTAACAAGGCTTTTTTATATATACTGAATGTTTCCGTTATCGGTGGCAATAACTGTACCATATGAGTTAATATGAATGTCAAAACCCTTAACCTGACCTATTGCTTTGTAAAGCTAACCGACAGATCACATAATGCTATAGCATCTACTGTAGTTACACTGGCCTGTACATAACATATATGTTCACATCTATGTAAACAAAACACCCAGAAACCTGAGAAATACAAATAAATAAGCAAGAAGTTTTTGAGAACACTTACCATTACCATGAATTTAAAATAAAAGGAGGGAGCTAGAGGAAGTAACATTCTGATTAACTAAGCTGACTATGGTAGAGCTACTCCCACATCAGCATGGAAGAAGAACTCCTGTCTGCAGCAGCTGCTCAGAGCAAATAAGACTAGAACTTCTAGACACCAAGAGCATCAGCAGTGGCCACCAGAGCAGCATCAAAACCAGGGCGGCTTCTAGGAGACAGTATTTATCAATCATAAGTAGACTGAATCGTATTTGGCTAAAAGCACAGTGATAAAGGCGCGCTGGGGCCGAGTTTGGCACCACAGGTTTACAAAGGAAATGAAACACTGCGCTAAGATAAGCAACGAGATGCTATAAAACCCAGGAGCACGTTATCTCTCCGCTGATGTCATTCTTAGAACATTGCTGCCAAACCAAAACAAAGGGGCGGCAGAGGGTTCATTTAGAGGAAGAGTCAAATAAAATACTTTTGTTGTTGTCTTAAACAGAGTCAATCAACAAAGACATGTTTGTTTCTTAAATTTGCAGCGGAGCTACGAGGCTAATGCAGCAAAAGCTTATACCCCACCAATTAGCAAAGAGCTACCTGCATGCATTGATCACCATGCACATGAACCTTCATTGGGTTGTTAAATATCTAAGATAGTTTGCTTATATTGTTTCTAACCCTGTAGATCATACTTTCATATTTAAAAGCCTAAAACAGCAGTCGCTTCTTTTAGGCTTGAATTTTGTCCATTTTGTCAGCTACATTAGCCTCACATGTCCAGAGAAGATCTAAAGAGGCAAATCAGACACTACAGAGCCCATTCTACGTTTATTTAATTTCCAAGCAAAATGGCTTTTCAGTACAAGTTATTAATATTCCAAGATATTAGATATAAGATAATTCACTTGCATATGGAAGGGCAAAGTCAGTAAGTAAACTAAAGGAAAAACAGGAGAAAACGGGCGCGCAAAACTGTCCCCACCACATAATCAGCACTTAAAGCTTTCATCTTTGAGAGACAGGAGAAAATCAAGCTCCACTCTTGCTTCCCATGGAATGGGTGTGGGATTAGTTGGATTGTGAGAATCAGACGGAACTTTGGAGGACTAGAAAAATATCCCTGCAGATTTCTTTTAAAAACTGAAATCAAGTCTCCTGAAAAGAATGGAAACTAAAAAAAGTGGACCCACTAGGGCCCAATCCCATTTCACCGCTTGCCCCTTCTACCTGACCCTTAACCCCCTGTTCTGTCACTCATGCGTAGGGGTAGGGCGTCCTGACTGCTGTTGAGGTAGCGAGGTAGGGCGAAGTGTTGGGGCTACATGGCCTCCACACTGAGGATTTTCAGAGACTCACAGCAAACACAGAAAAAATGGCCGTTGAGAATTTTCTCTGTTAAAAATGACGATAACCATTGTATTATCTTTGTTTAATGTTGTTTCAATATAATATGGATCCTTTTCTTCATAACAAGCATATACAAACGCTACTAGTATGCAAAAGTCTTGGTAGCTAAATTTCCTGCTCCAACTTAAATATTCCAGCAGTACCGATGCCTGAAGTGCCAGAATGAAACGGGAAAATTTGAACAAGAATCTGGAGAATCTCTGACTTCAGCTTCACATCACTGAAGAATTAGGGGGGGTGATAATAAATAACTGCCCCCCTCTTTGAAGGCGTATGACCCCTAAATGTAACTAAAGCCCAGCAGTGAGGAGCTGAACTTTCCCCTCCTCTGCTGTCCCTGCAGACGGGCAGGGTCGCCTACAGAGCGGCGCTAGTAGCTGTTAATGAAGTGATGCTCTTTTATTAGAGGGTCTCATTTCAGAGGAAGATCTCAACCACTGCCCTGTAGCTCAGTTCAGAGGGAAGATCTCAACCACTGCCCTGTAGCTCAGTTCAGAGGGAAGATCTCAACCACTGCCCTGTAGCTCAGTTCCAGGGGTAGGAGTAAAATGAAGAAATGGGACTGGGCCTTAGTACTGAAGCCTCATCATATTGTCATTTTCTGTTAAATATGTTTTTTCCTGATGCTGAAAAATGAACTTGTACTTAACGGCTGTTTTGACTGGAAATGAAATAAATGAAATGTAGCCTCTGAGTTCTGCTCAGCACTTTAACATTTAATGGTTACTTTAGTCAGCACTGCCTCAGGCACTACTACAGGCTCCAGAGCAGCACTGAGCTTCCCGAGCTCAATCTAGAAGAGTGAACACAGGGGGAATCATAATATAAACGCACCACGTTAATATATTGAAAGAGTAAGGAGATCAGGCAGGAGGAGGACGGATGGGGAGGTGAGGAAGAAGAGATAAAAGGAGAGATTTTCTTTTACTCACTTCATCTGCTTCACAATGGTGCTTTTCCCAGACTCGCCCGCACCTGCAAGAGACAGGAAGAGACACTGAATCAAAAGGAATCAGATTTAAAACGTAACGCTGAACTTGACTTTCAAAGTAAAGCAGGATCGTCTAAAACGCGTTGGCCTGGGTGAGTAAGGACACAGAAGTGACCACATAATCAAGACGTTGCCCTGAAAGAGGCTTCTGGGCAACTCTGGCACTTACACCATGAGAATGAACGAAGTAATAACAGTGTGAGAGCTCATTAGAGCCGCCGCGCCTCCAGCTTTTCATGAATACAGCATCAAACAGCCAGCGAAGGGAAACTGAAGACAAGCCTCTGAGTGCATGCCAGTCTTTCTGTTCTTCATTAGCACAGCTCAATGCAAAAGTTTGGGCGCCCCTGGTCAAATTACATGTTTTTGTTGATGTTCCATGTGAAAATAAGTAAACACACCCTCTACAGAGAACACACACATTTTAATGCACAATTACTGTTTATTTGCTGAATTTAACACGTTGGAGACAAGAAACCAAAATGTGGCCTGTGCACAAGTTCAGAAACATTTTATATTTTGCTTTAATTTCTCCCAATTCTTAAACTCAGCAAATAAATGCACTGAAACTGTGCACTGTTTTTTTTTTCATTTCCAAAGAAGAGACAGCAATAAAGTGGGGCCCAAATGTCTGAGACTCCTATTAAAGCCACTGTTTTGCACTTTTTATGAGTTTAAAAACAAAACAGGATTACAGTATTTTTAAAAAATATTTCCTTAATTTAAAGGGAATTTAAGGGAATACAAGTCAGCTAATATTTATTTTAATAGTTTTATATATTCTAATATTTAATTATTTTTTAATTGTATACGGCTACAGATATGGCCGTCAATCCCCCATTGTTGCTTTCCTTGAAATCGAACAGTCCAGCTCTAAATGGCAAATATTCCAGCACCGGAGGTGAAGCTGCACAGAACTTTGAGTTTTCAGCTGCTGCCAATTATTTTTGAACATTTCTCTTCCTAGAAAAAAGTGTTTTAACATATATATTATAACAAAGTGGAAGGTTAAATTTGAGGTTTGGACACATTTTCCATGTTTTTGTTATTAAACCATGAGGGTTTTGTGTTAAAATGTACCAGTTCAGCCTGCATTCATAGCATATGTTTTAAAAATGGGGGGTGACTTATATTGGGCTCCCAAATGGTGCAGCTGTAAGATTTTGCCTCATAATTGGAAGATGGTGAATCTGAATCCCTGCAATGCTGCAGTTGGTAATTATTGCATTGTTGCTGTTAAAACTACAGGTCATCAGCCAATATTATCAGCCAACCAATCCAACGACCAGGCTCTAAACTGTATGTTAGGTTGTTGACAAATTGCATTAATTGCTTGCTTTCACATTTTGGTGTACACACACATGACGAGGTGACCCATGCCTGAACTGACCGTTTAAGAAGGAGACATTTCCAATTGTTCTCTGAAACACAGCCAAGGCCGAGTCTGGTGTCAGAACAGTGCTTCATGGTGACGTAGCCAGCCCTGCATGCCTTGTTGTGATTTCCATCGTGTGGAAGCCTGATGTGCTCAGATACGGACGAGATTACGCTGCTTTCACATTTAAACAATCAGTATTTTTGTTCCGAATCTCCGAAAGTTAGAAAAACAACCAAATTCTTTAGCAAGTGTGTTTACAACAGAGTGAATCTAATAACAGAGTGTGGTTTTGGTTTGGAGGACACCAAACAAATCAAGCCTAACGAATTAAACTCGCTCAACAGTTCCAAGTACAAGCTGGAGTGGAGTGGGGCAGGAGGGAGAGAATGAGGGAGGGAGGGAGAGAGAGAGAGAGAGAGAGAGAGAGAGAGAGAGAGAGAGAGAGAGAGAGAGAGAGAGAGAGAGAGAGAGAGAGACTGAAAAAAGAGGGCTTTTGTGGTCTCTGCTCCATCCCTGGTGTCCACCTGCCCCGGCTGTGTCACTATGCATCAGTCTGGCTCATCAGTCACACTGCAAACAACAGAGGGCATCAGGCAGGCCTGTCACAACCTCTCCCAGCTTCACACGCCCGCTCTCTTTTCAGCACCTCTCAGGAACAGAGGGGGGAGGTGGGAAAAAGAAAGGGAGAAAGGAAGGAGGGGAGGGGTTGAGGAAGGACGATGGGAGTGGAAAGAAAGCAAAAAGTAGGGTGGCATGACTGGAATGGGTCAAGAGTAGACCTGGCTGTTATTTGCTCTGAACACATCTATTTTTATATTGATTCACCTTTACAGAAAGAGCTACAGTAGCATTACAAGAAACCAGAAGATGTCTATAGTACTGTTCTACAATAATCAATAATATTTTTTATAGAATTCCTGTAGTGATGTCTGCAATCTACAGACACAGTAAACCAGTGGCGAAACGCTCTCTGGAAAACAAGAGAATAAACGTCTGTGATTTTAATTTTTAATAGAATATTTGTACCTGTTGTATTTAAACTCTGGCAGTATTGTTGTATATTCTTACTTCTTTGCTGGCTAAAAACAAAAGGGTTATGATACTAAAACACTCAACTGAAAACAATCCAATCGACATTTTGTCCCCCGTAGAATCTGTGCAGATACAGCAAAGTGAACTCCCACTGATTAGCCTTTCAATGGCCGGACAGAAGGCCTTAAAACTAAGAAGTGCCACAGAAATCAATCTATCATGTTTTGATTTCCAATAGGATTTAAAATAAAAGGACACTAAGTCTTGTGGAAGTTCTAGATTTGTCACTGACAGAATTCAAGCCGTAAACCAGATTCCGGTCTTTACGTCAGGACTCCTGGCATACTGTAAAACGGACACGTACACGATCAAATTCATGTTAATGTCTGTTACAAGCTTCAGGTAAAACATATGAAATGTCAATCATTTACAAAGCATTAGCGTAGCACTAACATACCATTGGAAATCCCATAAGGATGCTAGTAGAACGAGCCTTTTTGCAGAAGGTATTTTCTTGTTTTCTGGCAGCATTTTGACATTTATGGCCAAAACTGCTCTAGCAGTCTTTTTCACCACTGCTGTAAGATTCCGTACTACAGTTCATCTTTATGGCTATCTCTGTAATAATTTCTACAGTCTATGTACGCTGCATTTTAACTGAATGTTAAGCCTTTCTACCTGACTGAGTCTACCTGACTGAGTCTACCTGACTGAGTCTACCTGAGTCTACCTGAGTCTTTCTCATTTTGATCATTTGCAACTTTCAAAGATTCGTCTGAAAGGTCTATTATTTTTATATCAAAATTGCAGTATTTTCAAATTTTTCGCAATTTTTATTTTGGCCCGTATTACCAACAAAGTTTTTAATGGGGAGATTTTAAGATATTAAAACAGAGCTTGCATCCTGCCCACATATGCGTTTGGCCAATCAGAAGCAACCACACCCTAATGTACTGTGACATCACAACAACAAATAACTAGCAGTTTGACATATATTACAGAAAATAACTGCAGAACTAATATTGGTCAGAAAAATCACAATGAGATATTTTGCCCAAATTGTCCAGCCCTAGTTATACAGCAAAAATAATGTCTTTATTTCTGTGGCTTTAGTAAACAAAGCTCTAAAGTTTTATCAGCCATAAAATGAATCAATCGGTGCAGAAAAAAGACAGTAAAAACCTAGAAAAGAGAGACAGTAGAAGACCTAGAAAAGAAAGATAATACACGACCTGAAAAAGAAAAGGGACACAGGCAGCAGCATCAGTAATGCGCCAGGCAGGACAAAAACAAACGGCAGGGGAAGAGACAGGGCGGCTAAATGAGACGGCTTAAAGATAAAGCATCTCTCATAAGGTAGACTTCATCTCTACTTCACCCCTCACATGATTCAGAGAGATGGGGAGGGAGAAGGACAGAGACTGGAAAAAAAAACTATCTCTCAAACTCGCTGGCTGCACAAAAGCGCTGGCAGCGTCCTCCTAAGTCAGTGTGAGAAATGTTCCCCCTCCTTCACAGCCATCTGGTGAATCGGCGCAGCGAGGCCCAACCAAACGCTAATTCATCCTACATGAGAATGCAAAATCATTTAGTCAAAGACTGGAAGAGTGAAGATGCAGCTAAAGTGCCGAGTTTGCATAGCAACGATATGGAAATCAACATTAACAGATGAATAGTTGCAAAAAATAAAGTAGGAAAGTAAGAAATGATTTGCAAGTACACCGGATGCTGAGGTAACGAAGTTTTATATCACTGCTGAATTTGAAAATGTCGGTTGCGCTTTACAATGTGTGTAAATTTCATGATGAATAAACCAAAAGAAACGACACAAAATGACTTGGAACATTTCTGGTTCCACTGACTTACATTAAAAGTAGTTTTTTTCCTTGTCTATAAAGTTCCCATTTTGGAGACACAAGGTTTTGATCTGACAGCAGTGATAGACTGGTTGTATTTGGTGGCATAATTAAGTTGATACAATTTTATACTTTATTGATTGACTGATTGCCTATTCTTTTATCTGATTATGCACACTTCAAAAGAAACTTCTGAATTTAACTGCAGATGTTACTGCAGTTCATATGGTACACGTGACCACTGTCTCTATACATGTGACTGACATGTTTTTCAGTTCAGAGTTAATAGTTCACCTTTTATTATCCCCTTACACGTCTTAACACACTGTACTACATGTTGATGTGGTTTACTTTTTTACATGACCTTAGCACAGAAATACGACTGCACAACAGGCCCAAGCATGGCTTAATGAAAATATTAGATAATAAACTATATAATGCACACTGCTCCACTGAAATTACAGTGTGTAAAAATACAATTGTTATAATAGTTCATCACTGTATACTGTTTTTTTTTTTAAACTGTAATGGCATAACAGTACAATACAGCCTTAATAATACACATATACCTCTGTCACGTATACTAATGTTTCATCTTAGTGGTAAAAAAAGAAAAAGTCTCATTGCAATGTAGAAACGTGCTACTGGAAATTGAAACTTGTTTCCATATACACAGCGGAGGAGGGGTAAGGGCAAAGTACACATGCCCTCATGGGAAATGGGCTCGTTGCAGCAATGTTTACCAAAACAACTGACACAGGCTGAATAAGGGCAAGGGAATACTGGGTACAGAAGCTAATCTGGAAGCATTTTTAGTGCCACAGGGCAAATTATACCAAGAGTGTGATTTCAAAGTGACACTGAATTTTACCTTTCTAATCATAATACTCTAATATTACTCTAATACATAATAAACTCGTGCCTAGATGTAAGTGACTGAAAAATAACTAGTTTAAAGGGCCCATATCCTACACTTTTTACCTGACCTTTTTACCTGAGGTCTGCTTACAGATGGTAAAAAATGGTGGTTTACCTTTAAAGACGTTAGGACCACACATGCCTTAAAATTTCAAGTTTTAATAGCAATTGAACAGAATGAGAATCAGTGCTTTACATTCTGTTAACTTCTTATCTGAAGTTCAGTGAGCTCAAATTTTAAGGCACCTTGGTTACCAATGTTTAGAAGTCAAAACACCATTTTTTTGTGAAGAGTGTAAAATATTTGCAGGTTTATGTACCAAAAAAATGTTTATTTCCAAACAGTGATAGTTTATTTCTACATGACTATTTTTCAACTTTTTACGCGTTAGAATTAATAAGACTGTTTTGGTTACTGCACCTTTACTGGTATATATAAAAGAGCTCCTGTTCTGAGTGGCCTGTATTGGACCTAGTGCTGGACGATATGGCATCAAATCAATACCACAACTAACTGAATATTTTCCCTCGATTACCATTAATGAATGATTTTTTTGCCATCATAGTTCACCGAAAAGGACTGTACTCAGTGTTTGAAAAGCTTTACAAAGACATGACTGAATGCGACCGTAGGAGAACAAAGCTGCTGCGTCAAAGAACAGTTATGCATGGTAGTACGTTTTTAAGGGGACAGTACATGAACACACAGAGTGAAAAAAAGGATGAACAGAATTTAAAAAATCTAAATAACTGACATGGGCAAGATTACGTTGACTAGAATTCTTCTTCTTCTTCTTCTTCTTCTTCTTCTTCTTCTTCTTCTTCTTCTTTCAGCTGCTCCCTTTAGGGGTCGCCACAGCGGATCATCTGCCTCCATCTTGCCCTATCCACTGCCTCCTCTACTTTCACACCAACCATCTCCATGTCCACCTTCACTACATCCATAAACCTTCTCTGAGGTCTACCTCTTCTCCTTCTACCCGGCAGCTCCAGCTCCAACATTCTTTGCCCAATATATCCACTATTCCTCCTCAACACATGTCCAAACCATCTCAACCTGGCCTCTCTGGCTTTATCTCCAAACTGCTCCACCTTCACCGTCCCTCTGATCTGCTCATTTCTAATCTTGTCCATCCTGGTCACTCCCAACGAAGATCTCAGCATCTTCATCTCCGCCACCTCCAGCTCAGCCTCCTGTCTTTTAGACAGAGCCACAGTCTCCAAACCAAACATCATAGCAGGACGCACTGCTGTCTTGTAGACCTTCCCTTTCACTCTTGCTGCTATCCTTCTGTCACACATCAGCCCTGACACCCGTCTCCACCCACTCCATCCTGCCTGCACCCTCTTCTTCACCTCTTTTCTACACTGTCCATTGCTCTGGATGGTTGACCCAAGATATTTGAAGTCATCCACCTTTACGACCTCTACTCCTGGCATCTTCACCTTTCCACCTGCCTCCCTCTCATTCACACACATGTATTCCGTCTTGTCTCTACTGACCTTCATTCCTCTCCTCTCCAGTGCAAACCTCCACCTCTCCAGATTCTCTTCTACCTGCTCTCTACTCTCACCACAGATTACAATGTCATCTGCAAACATCATGGTCCATGGAGCCTCCTGCCTGACCTCATCTGTCAACTTGTCCATCACCATTGGAAACATTACGTTGACTAGAATGTTGGTTTCAAATACTTTTCGATTAATTTCCCAGTCCTAATTAGACGTCTTGGATTGCTACTTCACTGTGTTTTCACTGTTTACTCTGGTCTTTCTACCTCAGTATCTGCTGTGTTTCTGTCTGTCATCTGACTCAGATCACAGCAGGTTAATATCTCTGCTCCTTATTCCACGAGCTCATGTCCAGAGTGAGTGCTGTGTCTGTGCTGCACTGTCCTGTCTGTTTACTGTGTCTGTCTGTTTAATTTATTGTATTTATTGTTTCTAGCTTAATTTCTTGTTTGCACACGATGTCTGCACGTTCACATTTTGCACTTTTTGTTCCTTGTTGCTCCGTGATGTTCCTGGAGAAACGGAATTTCACTCCACTGTGTACTTGTACAGAGATGGAATGACAATAAAAGCCTCTTGACTTGACCTCAATCAAAAAGCAGCTTAGGCTGAAACAGTCCTTATAACATAACAATGAATGGGTGGGGCTAAACTGCTGTAGGCTGAATGTAAATGCATCTGTTTTTGTAACATCACAAAAACAATAAATTCCAAACGAATTGTTTTCCATACATGTCCTGTATTTTATGACTAAATATTTACATACTGCATGAAACTCTTCTGTTAAAAAAAGTCTCTCTTCTCAGTCCAATAGAGAACGGCAAGACCACAAAACGATGATTCTACCTG